>NC_061111.1:42127879-42128284 GCF_002878395.1 Capsicum annuum
ATAATATATCTGTTGCAACATATAATATATATATTTTTTAAAAATAATACATTATCTTCATGACATCCAAAATTTCTAACTTTTTAATTATATAAATTAATAAAGTAGATTTAAAGGCACAACTGTTCACCTCCATTTATTAATGACATTCTTGATTACTGTAAAAAGTTATGACTTAATTAAATTAATCAATATTATGATAGGTCATGACTTTTTCGCTTGAAGCTTAGCTTTATAATTATTAAAATAATTAGTTCTTTCCAGGAACCGTTTATTTTTTACACTGAGTTGCACAACAGATTATATATCTGTTGCATCAAATAAATCATCTATTACAATAGATATATCATCCATTGCAACAAATAGTTCAACTGTGGCATCAAATAATATATCTGTTGCAACATA
>NC_061111.1:42128384-42135738 GCF_002878395.1 Capsicum annuum
TGACATCCAAATTTTTTGAATTTTTAATTATATAAATTAATAAAGAAGATTTAAAAACAAGAATATTTCTGGTGAGTTTTTTACGGTTTAAATTGTGTTTATCATTTATTTCCTTATTCTTTTCTGTGAAAAGAAATGACTTAATTAAATCAAGCTGGTGGTGACTTAATCTTTCTATATCTTTAATAACCTTTTTTATTAATTGAGTTATGGCAACAGATTGTATATCTGTTGCATCAGATAACAACATCAACGACAAAGAAACAAATAAAATACATAAAAAAATGATAATGTCAACAAGGCTTTTAAACTTCTCCCAACAGATGACTTTTTTCGCATCTTATAATAAAAATTCTTGGTATGTTTATTCAACAATTAAAAGTTCCTTCAAATTTTTAAAATAAATATGATATGGTAAAATGGTGATTAAATAAATAAAAAGATGTAAATAAAGTTGCAAGAAGAAGACGAGAATGAAAGAGCAATAGTGAATCATATCATACAGTGTCAAAAGGGGGTCAAAACAGCAATTTCAGTCAAGGAATATAAGATATGGATATCGATCGGCTTAGATCCGAACGAAAATTTTTGAGAAAGAGGAGAGAGAAAAAAGGTTGTGATAACCCTAAAGAGGATAGAAAGAAAAAAGATGAGAGATTTAAGGCTGAAGGAGAGGAGGGGAGAGATGAGATAATTCTAATTTCTAGATGTACTACCCTTAATATTAAATGACTAAACAAAGTGTATTTATTTAAATTTATATTTACAAAGCATAATTAATAAGACTAATTTGGTAGTAAAATAAACCCCTAATTAATATTTTCTTGATGGGAGTGCCCAGTCAATATGAAAAGAAAGAAGTATTAGGGGCTTCAATATTCATTAATTAATATTCACTAATAATTTGAGGGGCACGAGGAAGAAAACGGGTGACATTGAAAAGACAGGACAAGACTACTCAATGAGATTTTTGAGTTATCCAAGAAACATTTTTTACCGTCTTTAGTAGTATTACTATTTATCTATTCAGACAGTCGCTTGCTTTAAAATTAAAAGAAAACAAAAAGATTTTCAAACAGATATGTCGTCTGTTGCAACAAATTTAGATATTTGTTTGAGAAATCCCAACATCTCAGTCATCTGTGACAACAGATGGAAATGTCATTTGATAACTAAATTAGAAACGTCATCTGTTACAACAGATATCAACATCTGTTTGAAAATTTCCAACACCTCAGTCATCCGTCATAACAGATGCAAATGTCTATTTAATAGTTAAATAAGAAATGTCATCTGTTGCAATAGATATTGTTTTCTGTTTGAAATTCTCCAACAGCTCAGTTGTTTGTTGCAACGGATTTCATTGTAATTGATTTAGGATGAACTAGGAATGAAAGAATGAACTCCTCATTAACTTAATGTTAAGATTAATAATAGTACCTACATCGATCTAGGTGGAACGAGGGATGAATGAATGATCTCACAGGGTCAATTACAAATCTAATTGAGTTGTTGCATTTGCATGGTGTTAGTATTGCGTTCATCCCGACCCGAGTCGTCGATTGATCACTCTGAGTTGAAATGTGTTCTTATTAACTTAATGTTAAGATTAATAATAGTACCTACATTGATCTAGGTGGAATTAGGGATGGATGAATAAGCACAAAGGGTCTACAACTTCAATTGAGTTTTTTGGCAATTGCATGATGAGACGGTACTGTATTTCTCCTGACAAGAGTCGTCGATCGATCATTCTGAGATGAGCTGATTCTTACTACCTCGTATGTTCAACTAATACCTTAATTGAATAATCTAGGACTAGGGGTGAGTTCTCATAGGGTCAACTACAACTTCAATTGAGTCTTTTGGCAAATGCATGATCAGACGGGACTGTGTTCCTCCCGACAAGAGTCGTCAATTGATCACTCTGAGCTGAACCGATTCTTACTACCTCATATGTCCAACCAATACCTTAATTGATTAATCTAGGACTAGGGGTGGGTTTTCATAATGTCAACTATAATAGATGATAGTGTCTATTTGATAATTTACAACAGATGGGTAATCTATTGCAATATATGACTCAATCCATTTGATAATTTACAACAGATGGGTAATCTATTGCAACAGATGACTTAATCTGTTTGATAGTTTACAACAGATGTATAATATATTGCAACAGATTACATAATCTGTTTGATTTGATCCAATAGAAAAAACATCTGTTGCAACAGGTTGAGCATTTGTTTATATATAATTCAGTTGAGTTAATATGTTAAACTAATACCTTAATTGAATGTGAGTTCTCATAGGGTCAACTACAACTTTAATTGAGTCTTTTGTCAATTGCATGATGAAATGGTACTGCATTCCTCCCGACCAGAGTCGGCGATCGATCACTCTGAGCCAAACCGATTCTTACTACCTCATATGTTAGACTAATACCTTAATTGATTAATCTAGGACTAGAGTACTAATACCTTGATTGAATAATTTGGGACTAGGGGTGAGTTCTCGTAGGGTAAACTATCGATTAATCTAGGACTAGGGGTGAGTTCTCATAGGGTCAGCCACAACAGATAGCAGCGCCTATTTGATAATTTACAACATATGGGTAATCTGTTGCGACATATGACAATCTATTTGATAATTTACAACATATGGGTAATCTGTCACAACAGATGACTTAATCTGTTTGATAATTTACATCAAATTCGTAATCTGTTGTTACCTAATCTGATTGATAATTTACAACAGATGAGAAATCTGACGCAATATGTTGAACATTTGTTTTTTACAATTTCAATTGAGTTCATATGTTAGACTCCTAAATTGATTAATCTAGAACCTGGGGTGAGTTTTCACAAGGTCACCTCCTAGAGTACTCGGTCAACTACAACTTCAATTGTTTTTATATGATTTTAAAAATTACGCATATATTTTATGATTTTAAAAATAATTAAGATCATTTTGGACTAAATCAAAACTACTTGTCATTCTTTTCCAAAATACAAATCAACCCATACAAAATGTTTTATCATTTCAAATCTCTAGGTCTGGCTCTTTCTCTCTCATTCTCACTCAACAATATAGTACAGACAATAACTACTCAACAAATTTGCTCAATCCTCCACAACAGATCACTTTTCTTCTTATTTTCGACCACATAGATGTTATTTTCGACATCATTCTTGCTTGTATCAGTTATTTTCTTTGTCTTCGTAGGCAATAGAGTTCGATAAGAGCTTTATATTTATTTATATTTTCTAAAAAATAAGGGTTTTAAAGTTAATGATGAAAAATAAAACTTTTAGTTGTATTATCTTCGAGAATGGGTTTACAATTTTGAGTTTTGATGGTAAAATCGTAGGAAGAACTCGAGAAATCCCTAGTTTCCATTGCACTGTTCCGTTGACTGTCGTGGTATAGTTGGATGGTGTTGGTGGTGTTGGTGATGGTGGTGATGGTGGTGTTTGTGGTCGTCGTGGTGGCATCGGTGGTGGCATTGGTTGGTGGTGTTTGTGGTGGTGTCGGTATTCATGGTGTTTGTTTGTTTGTTGGCATTGGCTGGTGGTGTTTGTGGTGGTGGCTGTTGATGTGTTGGTATTCGTGGTGTTTGTAATGTATTTTTTAAAATCTATGCATACATCAACTGTAGTGTAATTTTTGTTTTTCTTCATCTGTAGGTAAAACATATCTCCAAAAGAAAAGAAAGTGAAAGTGAATCAACATCTGACCACTAAAAAAAAAGGCTACAGTACAGAGGGATTTGAAGGAGCTTCCTGAACAATCTCAGTCAGGGAAAAGTAAAGCTGAGGAGAGATATGAAAACAACATTGAGGGAGATGGACAAGGGTCCGTAGATGGTGATGAAGAAAATGAAAGTGAGAAAGAGGAGGAATTGGAGAGTCAGAAAGAGAAAAAGGACCATATTATACGACTTTCCTTAGGTTTTCATGGTAAAATTAATCACTAATTTTACTCATCCATTAATTTATATTGAATATAGTTATTATGATTTTTTTTGCTTGCTTCCTGTTTACACTTTTTAGGCTTGGGCATTTGAAGCCATTCCTCCCCTCCGAAAGCAGTTAATGGATTACCCGGATGAGGTTTCTCATCCAAGGATGTTTAGGTGGTTGGCTGCAAAGAGCAACACCAATATTAAGGAGGCTGATCTCTTTAACCCTCCGGATGATGCAGTACGTCTTCTTCAAGTAAAATAATTATACTCAAAGATAAGAAAGATATTGAACAGATGTTATATCTGGTGCATGAGATGTTATATTTGATGCACCAGATGGGACATCTGTTGCGACGGGGTATATCTTGCATCAGATTACCCATCTGTGGCTTTGGTTCTCTGAACCCAACTCCTAAAAGATTAACAATCTACTGCAAATTATGCAATAAATGTTTAATCTGATAACATATCGTTCATTTATTGCGACGTACAGATCATCTGCTGCATAACAGATTACCGTCTTGTGCAGCTGTTACAACAAATGATTGATATTTTTCATCAGATTATCCATGTGTTGCTCTGTTTCTCTAAACCAGACTCAAACGGATTTTAACCATATACTGCAAATTATGCAACAGATCAGTCTTTTTTCAAAAAAAATATAGTCCAACTGTGAAAATTATTATATTATATGATTTAAATGCATCTGTTTTTTTTTATATGTTGTGCATCCATGGATCGTGCCTACTGAGGAGGAGTTGGTGACGACTTCTTATATTACTCTTGGTTATGTTGATACTATTGCAGACCCAATGGTGGAGTTAATAAAGAAGGAATTGGCTGGAGCAACAGCCATAAGAAGAGCAATTAGGCAAGGTCAGCCTAATGTTGAGGCTCTTCATGACCAACCTTTTACTAAGGCAGATCCGGGTGCTTTTTCTGGTGGAGTTGTTGGTATTGGTGGCAGACATACTGATGCTGCTACCAAAGAATAAATATGTTTGAAAACATCCTTTTTCGCCCTTACACAGGTCCCTTCACCCCTCTTCACCCTCGTGTTCTCGTTGCGAATGCGATGAGTGCAAGGACAGACAGGATAAACTCTTTGAAAAAGTAAAGGCTATCTCTAAATCTATCGAGGAATTCAAATCCAAGAGGTGTATCATACCATCCAAGAAGGTGAGGGAGCCACACACTCCAACAATTTTGGTTAGGAGAAAGAAAAGAGCAATTAGAGACGTACTCTCCGCTCTAAAATAAAAAAAAATTGCAATTTCTTCCTCTCCAAAAGCTGTTGAAGTTCAGGGGCCAGTCAAGAAGGTGGACATATATGCGAAACTTGGCACCGAAGAGAAGAGGGATCTGCGACAGGCCAAGAATGCCAAGCCAGGCGCACCAGATTACCCTAGGCCTCCCTTTCCCTCCCAAGACTTCCAGACTATGACTGATATGCATATGTTGTACGAGGACAAGACAAGTTTACTTTTTCTAACCTAGCCCTTCTAATCTACCCCATGAAGAAGAAGCTAGCAAAAGATTTCACATCTGTTGCAACAGCTGGGTGTACTGGTGCAACTGGTTATAGTTTTGTTGCAACTTATTATCCATTTGTTACATAAGCTGTGTTGGATTATTGATTCAGAGAACCCTATGCAACAAATGAACCATCCGTTGCATCTTTATAATTACTAACCTATTTAAAAATTGACTTCTTATCTCACAGCATGTTGACATAATTCTCTACCTCATGAGGAAAAGACAATTAACATACCGGGAAGCTTATGACACTGTCGATAGAATAATGAACCTCGACTTCTACAAGAAGCTCAAGGATAGGTACGATCAACTTAATGGAGAGGCATCAGCCCTTGGCGTGGGACTTGATTTCCTAGTTTCTACGTTGGTCTTGAATGAAGAAGAAACGTTAAGATATGTTAGAGGGGACAAGCCAAATCCACACGGCAAGAGCTGGACCGAGGCAAAAAAGATTCTTGCAGTCATTAGCGTGAACGACATGCATTATCGGGTTGTTGAGATACTACTCAAGGAGGGAAAGATCAATGTTTATGACTCCAACGTACCTCTCATCGATGATTTCGATCTTTTTCTCCTTGTGGAGCCACTGATGGTGTTGTTGCCTATCTTGTTGAGGGAGAGTAAACTGATGAATCATTTGCCAAATGAAGTGTTGATAAAGAAATCATGGGATTTTGAAGGTCGAAATAGGAGAATGATCCTTCCAAAAGATGATGCCGCTAAAGCGAGCGGCTCGCACGCTCTTGCACACATTGAATGTTTGCCGACCGGCATAGAAATGGCTGAGCCAACGACTTTTCTGTGCGATAATGCTGTGGCAAATCTACAAAAGGTCTGGGCTTATGGGGTACTAACTAGACGCTTGAAGCCTGTGTATATAGAAGAGCCTGTGAAATAAAAAATTTTAATTTCAAGTCACCCTTCACTTTATTACATGTACATGTAGTGGCAATAATTTTTTTCTGATGAAAGTTGAGTTTTTTATAATGCAATAGATTAGATTGTCAATCTGTTGCAGCAGTGGAAAGACCTGTTTGAATAATCTAATAATCTAATAATCTAAGTCTAATCTGTTGCAATAGTGGGAAGACCTGTTTGATAATTTTTATGAATAATCTAATAATCTAAGTCTAATCTATTATAATAGTGCGAAGACCTGTTTGATAATTTCCACAGATGACCTAAATTTTACAACATATGCCTAAATCTTTTTGATATTTTCCAACAGTTACGCTTGAATATCCATGTGCTCGTCGACAACAAACCAGTAGCAAATACACACACCACCATGAAAATTTCAGCAATTAGGCTTCAATATCCATGTGCCCAACAACACCAAACCAGTAGCAATAACGGCAACAATGTAGTATCTTCTTGCTCGATTTTCTTTCTCTTCAGAAGCCTTGACTTCGTTCAACAAACCCCAGATTACATGATTTACTTGTGAAGGATGTCGTTCTTTATACCAATCAAAGTAATCGCATCCACCCAATTTCTATAAAAAAGAGAACACAATTACGAAACAATTACAAGTCAATAATTAATCAATTAATTAAATAAAATAAATATTACCTTTGAAAGCTTACAAGTAAAAAACCTACAACCCAAATTTTGTTGAATCCAAGAAGTCTTTAACAGAGCTTCATGACCGCACTTACAATATCGAAAATCTTTATCATGAAAAATAGTGAAAGATGCGCTCGACATTGTCAAGGTCAGTTGGAAAAAATGAAAGTAATAATTTGAAGAATTTGGATAGATAAAAGAAGATGACGATGAAGAAGAAGATTTGAGAATTTAGGATTAAATTTTAGGAGGAAGGTGAATATATAAGACAATGGGGGGGGGGGGGGG
>NC_061111.1:42135838-42142544 GCF_002878395.1 Capsicum annuum
GGCATCAAATGTGTTAGTGTCAGTCCTGGCACATTTGATGCCTATTTTATTTTACGTCTTTAAAATGAACATGTCTACTTGATGCCTATTTTATTTTAGGTGTTTGAATTGAACACCGTCGATGGGTTGCGCCTTTTTTATTTCAATTCACTTTAACCTTTTTAAACGTAGTGGCAATTTTTTATGTCCAACAAAAGTTGATTTTTTATAATGCAACAGATTCTCCATCTGTTGTTACAGTTATCCTACCTGTTCTGACATATAGTTTATATGTTGCAATAGGTTGGTCATTTGTTCCATTATCTCGATATTTTTATCTAAAGTCCATCTGTTGCAACAGTGAAAAGACATGTTTGATAAATTCCAACAAATAACCTACCTGTTACAACATATGTATAAATCTGTTCAATTATTCCAATAGATGTATCGTTTGTTGCAACAGATAAAGTCCATCTGTTGCAATATATGTCTAAATCTGTTCTTTCTTTTTCCCAATAGATGTGTCATCTATTGTATTATCTTGATGTTTTTATCTAAAGTCCATCTGTTGCAACAGTGGGAAGACCTGTTTGATAAATTTCAACAGATCACCTACCTGTTGCAACATATGTCTAAATCTGTTTGAATTTTCCAATAGATATGTCGTCTGTTGCAACAGATACATTATTTGTTGCAATATTTGAATCTAGTATTCCTTTTCAATTAATAAGTTCAAATCTAAGGAATAAATAAAATTCGTAGACAAAATAAAATAAATCGAACCCTTCATAAATTAGCTGAAATAAGTCAACGAATAAATGAAATGTAAAAAATTGTTATGGGTACAGATCTCAACAAATACATCAACAACAATTTAAGTATACTGCCAAGGATTGCTTTGACAGGCTCAAGCTATAAAGATCTACTCAGTATGGACAAGTTGTTCTTCATCTGGTGTTATGGAATTCGGCTTTGCTCGTCGTGGATCTTCATTGTCGCTTGCGTACGGTTTCTGCACTTTCTGTTCTCCATATTTCCATAAAAAGAGTAGCATATTGTCAATGATATTCAGCAGTAGCTTCTTCTACATCCACCTGGAAAGCCAGAATTGGTCAATGCTAATCACGGAGATACAACAAAACGGAAAAGGATAACTCATCTCTTTTAGCAAATCAAACAGGTCTTCCTCCCATTTTAAATTGTCCCAAACATATTATATTTCTGTTGCAACAATGAATCAACTGTTGGGATAAATTTCTACATGAGAAAGACGCTGTGTGATAATTTCCAACGGATGAACTATCCGTTGCAACATATGAATCATCTGTTGCAGCAGATAGGTCGTCTGTTGGTACAAATAAAAGTTGTACGAAGAGCTGTTTGATTTGCTAAAACAGGCGAGACATATGTTGCACCAGATAAAGTATTTGATGTAACAGGTTAGTCAACAATTGCAACAGATGTATAATCTGTTTGATAATTTTAGCAGATGCGTCATCTGTTGAAATAGATATGTGTGTTTGTTTTCTCAGTTGGAAGGCATATATATTCACCTTCTTCAGCTCGTACTGCTCTCCTTTGGACATTGTACGTTGCTCAGTGCAACACGCAGGCAGGGGAGTTGCAATTTCAGTTTTTTAGATGCCTGATAATGCCCTGAAAATCACTCTCCTTCTCCTCTTAGCCCTGATCTCTAATGGAGCGGATGGAAATAAAATCCTCTTTAATGAAATGAGACCCTTCTTAGATGTCAATTTCTTTACAGAAGCAATTAATGCATTAATAGAATTAATCACTACATCATGTTTCGCCCTGCAGTCTTGATATTTACATGCAGAACATTCGCTGGGAGAGGTAAAATCTGTAAAACCAGTATGATCATACTCATAATGGTTTGCTTTAAATACTGTAAGAGAAGCGTCATTAGCACCAACAGCAGCACCATTACCACCACCAACAGCTCCATCAACAACAACAAGCCCACTCTCCAAAATTATTTTTCTTGTAATGGTTGATGCTCCAAACAATTCCATTTTTATTCTGTTGATGACCTTAGGGTCCGATAAAGTTTGCACAGATCGTAAAGTAAGAAAAAATGGCATCTTCAACTCTCGATTGGTCGGAACTAGCGACGGATGCATATTCTAATATAAATCATTACATATATTAGAATGATGATTAAATCATTAAAAAAAACATTAATTAAAAGAAAAAATTAATTATAATTATACTTACTGCATCCTTCGGGGGGTTGAAAAGATCAAGAAATTTTGTATTTTTATGAGTTTTGGCCGACAACCATCTCAAGATTCTTGGATAGGAAACTCCTTCCTCGTAATTCACTTGTTGTCTCAAATAAGGAATGGCTTCAAATGCCCAAGCCTATAAAATAACACCAATAAATCAAAACTATTATTGAGCGAAAAAAATAAATGATATCATAATAGAAGAAAGAAACATTTACCATGAAAGCCCATGGGAAGCCATATAAGTTGACTGTCTTTGGCGCTAACGGAGTCAACAAGTATTAACAGTCATTTTGAAGATTTCGTACCCCCATGGATAGCTGTTAAACGCCTCAAGATCCTCGGAGAGCTTTATTAAACCGAGGTTTATGTTGTTGTTAACGTCTCTCGCCCAAATAAGTTTATGTACAAACCAAACCAAGCACAATAACTGCTTGTGCTTCATTGAAAGTCCTTTACCTTTCAACGCTTCTATCAAATTTTTGTTTTTGAAGCTTGGACCAACAATGGACACCAGGTCATCACGATCACACGACTTGTCTTTGCTTTTTTTGGGTGTGCGGGGTACTTTTTTTTGGGTTAGAATAGGTATAACTTGAGAAGGAGGATAACATTTTAGTCTAGTAACTATGACAAACTCCTTCAAACCAAAACAAACAGGCATGCCACAGTAATATATCCACACCTCATCCATCTTATCTTTGTTTTCATACATAAACCTACGTTTGAGAAGTTCATATACTATTTTCATTTGGAAATGAGCATTGTTGTCCTCCGACAAATCAAGATATTTCCCAAAGCAGCTGTCCCTGAAATAAGCATCCAATTTTGTTCTCGAAGTATTTTTTTGAAGGCGTCGAAAAATTTTCTCATGGCTGACTTAATCACGAAATCACCCGTTAAATCTGTGACACCATCGCACTGCATTCTCACAGGATAACGATCAATGTTGAAGGCTTTGACCAGCTCTTCGGTGGAAGGGCTATTAGCATCTGCATCATCTCTTTTGAAATATTCCTCCTCCCCGTGTTCATCATATTCTGCTCCCGATTGAGATAACGCTTATAAAACAAGCTCATAGAGTGGTGGATGTAGCCTAGCTGCTTCACTTGTTCCTTTACTTGGACTTGATTCGGTTTCTGTTCTTTTGGGAATCATATTATCTAAAATTAACAGGAACACAAAATAATATATTATTGTTGATTAATGCATCATTAAAAAAGGATAACAGTAAATTAAACAAGCAAAATAGTAAAATAACAGTTGCAACAGATCACCGATCTGTTGCACCAGATAGTATATCTGTTGCAGCATATAACCAAACTGTTACAGCGGATGAGTAATCTGTTGCAACAATACAAAACATACCACTCATCTTTTAAGACAGATGAATGGTCTGTTCAACAGATCACACAATTGTTGTGACATCATCTGTTGCAACATATGAGTGATTTGTTGGAATAGTTAAATAATTCGTAGCAACGGCTGAGTAATCTGTTGCAACAACACAAAATATATCACTCATCTGTTGAGAAAGATGAATGGTCTGTGCAACAGGTCACACATCTATTGCAACACATGAATGATCTGTTGGAACAGTTATCAACGGTCAATATTGTTTAGATTTCTTCCAATATAGGGTCGTCTATCGCGGTAAATGAATGATCAGTTGGAAAAATCAAGTCTTAGACTTTTCCTATAGGAAGAGTTGGTAGGATTTTATCTAACAGGAGGTTCATCTGTTGCATCAGATCATTAATCTGATGGTTCTTCCATTGCACCAGATGGTTAATTAGTTGCATCAGATTTTTTATTCGAAGCTTAATTGTTGCAACATATGGTAAAGCTGTTGCATCAGATTATTAATCTGTTGCATCAGAATTGTAATCTGATGGTTCCTCCGGTGCATCAGATGGTTGATCTGTTGCATCAGATAATTAATATGTTGCACCAGAGGGTAATCTGTCGAAGGAAACAATAGCACGATTTTGTTAAACAAAAAACAGCAATTTCACAATTTTTACCAAGAACAAGAACAGAACAAAATCAAACCAAATTGTCCTTCTGTTTTTATAAACACAAATAATAAAAATCAAACTTCAAAAAAATGCAACAAACAACAAAATATCATAATTCACTTCGAAAAGAGAAGAGAAGAAATACCAGAAATTAGAGTTTTAAATACCAGAAATTAGAATTTTATTCAGACCGCATTTCAAATTAGTGCAACAAATATTGAAATTTTTAATCAATACTATAAGAGAAGTTGGCTCAAGTTCCTCATTTTCTTCAAAACTAGAAAGGTCATAAACTGTGAAAGAAGAAAAGGACCAATGAAGAATTCGAAGCTGTTGTGGCCGGAGAGCAAGGCTATCACGTCGATTGAAGTCAAAAAGTAATTGAAATCCCAACTATTTGTAGTCGGATGTTGAATTCGCCGAGGATTGAAATAAGAAATTTGCAGAACAGTTGGTTGGGAGAGAGTTGAGAGAAACTATCGAGAGAGGGATGAGAGACAGATTGATTGAATTGAAGAGGGGAACTCAAAACCCAACTATTTGTCGTCGGGGGTTGAAGGGAGAAATTTTGCAGAACTATAGGTTGGGAGAGAGTTGAAAGAAGCTGTCGAGAGAGGAGAGAGTGGTTGATTTGGATTGAAGAGGGTGTGAATTGAGTTGATTTGTATTTTTAAAAAGATTAGAAAGTTTTAAAAATATTAATCAAATCCACAATTAACTTGATCAAGTTTCCTAATAATGTTTGACCCTATCTGTTGGTCAATGTCACCAATACTTCATTCAAGACTTAAAAACACCTATTCTTCAATTTTCTCAAGTTTCTAATAGGAGGGGAAATAAATAGGGGCGATATCTTTTACAAACAGTTGAAACTTGAAACCCACTGATGAAAACGACATTTGCAGGCACAAGAGTGATCAACTCTTATTATGCAGCTCTCAAATTTTACACAAAGAACTGCTGTAAAACGACTTACTTAAATAAAGGATCATCAAAAGACAAGCGGACATACAACAATCACTCCAAAAGAAAAGAAAATCGCGATGTTAAATTACAAAATTCCCACTTCTTCCATTTCCTCATCATCATCGTCGTCGTCGTCCCCCCATCCCACGAGTTCGAAACCTGGGTGGTGGTTCTGTAAAAAGAACTCCATAATGCCCGCGTCAACCACAAGTTCCTCTGAAAGTGTTGGAGCCACATTTGAATCTTGATGGCTTCGATTAGAGAAGCTTTGCAACATGCATCCAAAAACCTCTCGATTGTAGTTCAACACAAATTCTTGAGATGGCTCTAGGACCTTTACATCGAATGTAGAGCCGAGAGGTAGCCCTACAACTCTCACATGACTAATACTGCACACATGGAAGAAATATCGAAAAAATCACATATATGATTATAATCAACCAGCCTTATTATAAATGTACAATACGGTTTTCTCGGTCAGTAAGAGCAATGCAACTACACTACAACAATTTGCTAATTGATAGAGCAGCAAATATTAAATAGACCTTTCAATCAGAGAGAGAAAAGATGAACACAAACCATATGTAAAATAAGTCGTCCATTTCTTGTCTCTGAACTCTGCCCAACAGCTGAATCTGCAGATATCCACCAACGCAAACCACAGGTTCTGGCAACTTGAACCGCTGAAAGCATTTTTCCTGGCCATTAAAAGTTTGATGTGTTAATTCTCCTTCTCATGCAAATTAGTCTATGACACCCCTTCCAACGACTTCGAGAACAAATTTGACTAGTTTTTACTTACAGCAAGCCTTAAACAGAACAAAGTCTACAACTACTCTCCCCATCAGGAAAATTTTCCCCAAAAAAAACTAGAAAACTGAGTAAATAAAAGATTATCTTTTTCAGGAAAACACTAAAGGAAGTTCAAAAAACAAGACCTGTGTCATAGGGAATTCTTCAGAAGTATATGTCCATATAAACTTGTCATCAGCAGGCTCTTGCTGGGGCATTTTCAGGAGATCACTCTCATCTCTCAAGGATTTGGGGTGCCCTAATCGAAATCGAACAGATTTTGCAGAATAAATGGGCTTACCGGGCTGGAAATAAGCTGAATTGGAAAATTTATGTATTAGTCAAGAGGACCAAATAAAGCTTTGAAAGCCTGTGAAACTCAAATTATAAATTTGAGCAATCTAATCTGAGAAGTTTATAGTTACCTTCAAAAGGTTTCATACAAACCTCGGTGATCACACATAGATCAGCTTTCAATTTGTAAATTAGTGTCTCGGGGGCATTCGGATCACTGTGTCCTTTACTTGACCAGTAAGAAGGTCTATTTAGATATTTGTCCATTGGAATTAAAGTATTGACAATACTTTCATCTGGATAATTATCAGTGCTTGAAGCACTGACTGCATAGCCTATGCAATCGTTTTGACACGACTTTGACGATTCAATAGCTTGAAGTAGAGAAGCATAAACTTCATGCTCTCGTTT
>NC_061111.1:42145544-42166512 GCF_002878395.1 Capsicum annuum
CATTCCAATTAGTCTTAAGCAACTAAGAGGGTTCTTGGGACTGGCTAATTACTACATGAGGTTCATACAAGGTTTTGGTGTGATTTGCAGGCCTTTAAATGACTTAACAAAGAAGAACAATTTTAAATGGTCAACTACAGCTCAAGATGTTTTTGAAAAGTTGAAAGAAGCTCTGACACAATCTCCCATGCTTGCTTTACCTGATGTCAACAAAATATTTGTGATGGAGACTGATGCCAGTGGATTTGGAATAGGAGTTGTACTTATGCAAGAGAGACATCCAATTGCTTTCATCAGCAAGGCATTGTCACCAAGGCATACTGCATTATCAGTATATAACCGAGAGTTATTAGCCATTGTTCAAGATGTCACTAAATGGTCTCAATACATGTTAGGCCAAAGGTTTATAATAAGGACTGATTAGAAGGCTTTAAAGTTTCTTATGGAGCAAAAGTTACATACTAATTCACAACTCTTATGGTTGACAAAGTTAATTCCATTTGTTACTTTATAGAGTATAAAAGAGGAGTTGACAACAAGGTGGATGATGCCTTGTCAAGAGTTACTGGAAAAAAATTATTAGTCTTGTTCATTTCTTCTACAGATATTGATTTATTCCAAGCTATTATGGATAGTTGGACTATGGATCCATAACTTCAACAACTTATTGCAGATTTGCAGACTAATTCTACAATTCACTTGGTAAGATTCAAGAATTGAGAAGGGAGATCATGACATTGTGGCATGCAAGCCCTCAAGGAGGTCATTCTGGGGTAGAGGCTACATTAAGAAGATTGCTCAACCTCTTTTACCGGAAGAACACGAAAGAGAAGGTGAAGAAATTCATTCAAAATTGTGATGTTTGCCAAAGGAATAAGTCTGATTTGGCTGCATACCCTGGACTTTTACAGCCTTTACCCATACCTGATGTAGTATGGTCGCAAATTAGCATGGATTTCATTGATGGATTACCTAAATCAAATGGTTATAAGGTGATTCTAATGGTGGTGGACAAACTTAGCAAGTATGGGCATTTTTTTCTGACAAATTCACCCTAGTAAGATGCCTTTCAAACACAGCCTGATACTCTTTGACAGTCCCAACTTGCTTAACCTTCTTCAATTCCTCCATAGGATCATCAAAGTCAGATCCAAACCTCTCCACCAATGCCATCACATACTAATTCCATCCAACAGGTTGGAGATATTGTCGATACCTCATGAAGAATAGATGCCACTTAATTGCCTCTCCTTTCAGATGTCGTATGGCTATGGTAATTTTATCAGAAGCAGGTACATTTTTCATTGAAAAAAAAATTGTTCAATCTTGAATAACCAAGAACACAAAGCATCCCCTGAAAACCTCAAAAACACCATGCGCGACCACTTTGAGAATTGGGAATGGGAATTGTGATAACTGCCATGGCTTTCCCTCTCAACTGATTGCCTAACCCTCGATGGTTCAGCTTGACCTAATGGGGATTTATATCGCCTATTCTCAGCGGAATTCACCAAATGATTCTTTAATTCCATTACCACCTAATCCAATTTCCTCAAGGTAGTAACTTCCCCTGCCAAATTGCTCATATTTGTAGTTAATTTCTGCAGCATATCCCTTTTTTCTCCCATGTCAGCTGGGGAATTATCATTGGATCGAGCTATTTTTGTCATGATTGCCAAGAATTCGATTGGCTTTGATACCAATGATACTAACTTTTACTCGATTGCAGGAGTTCAAATGAACCCGAGGATCGAAATTACTGCTTCAGGAGTAACTAACTCGAAAAAACAGTTAATGAGAATGAGAACAGAGAGAGAGATTTTGAGAAAGAAGAATCAATGTTTGTATATCTATCTGAAAATGAATGAATTACATGTTTATGTAGAGCTCATGATCCACTATCCATTGACTAGGCTACTTGAGTTAGTTATAACTACTTAACTAACTTTAGTTGTTGAGTAACTAACTACACTAGCTTTCCAGTGTTAACTAACTTCTGGAAACATCTGGAACTTATTACAATTTTCCTACTTATTAACATTGTGTATCAGAAATACAATGACATACAAGTGTATTTTTGTATGTATGTAGGAGAATAGCATTAGGGGTGGGCATGGTATGGTATGGTATGGTATTTTAAACTTTGGTACGGTAACTTCGGTTTTGGGTATCTAAAATAATAATACCATTACTATACTAAATTAGTTCGGTATGGTTCGGTATTTTAAAATTCGATTTCAGTATTTTATGGTATGGTAATTCGGTAACCATACTTTATTTGATTTCGGTTTACATATATTCATATAAAAAAAAATATATAACCTTAAAACTTTAAAAAAGTCTCAATCATATCAGACTACCAACTATCTTTGTTAATTATCTACACAAAAAGAACATTTTAATCACGACCGAGTAATCCAAGATGCAAACTCTGAACAACAAACATTACCTAAACTTAAGCATAGTACTTAGAAATAATAAGTTTCCCAAAAAAATTATGTTTGAATAAAAGTTACTTTTATGTTAAATTGTCTAATGGATGACATATAAATATATTTAGTAATCTTAAATATAATATATTTAGGTTTTATATAGAGTTAATACATAAATATGATCCTAAACTTGACACCAAATTATAACTTTGATCTTAAACTTTGACAGTGCACAATATGACCTTTAACTATTCAAAACTGCACAAATATGTCCTCCGATCCTACGTGGCAAAACACGTGTTCAACACGTAAAATTGGGCGCGTCCAGCTTAAAATCTAAGGCATAATACATAAATTTGACCCTAAACTTTGACAGTGCACAAATATGACCTTTAACTATTCAAAACTGCACAAATATGACCTTTAAATGACTCTTCACTATTATTTTTTCATTATTTTTGGCTCAAAGATGAAAATGACATCTTATTTCTTTCTTTATTGTGGAAAAAGAGCAATATTGAAGATTTATTTATTAGGTGGGTCAGCCTCATACGAAAAAATCGCGCGGGTATGTATATATATTATAAAGCAAAGGGTGAATTTAAGTTGTATAATATATCTAAATATTATTTATTTAACTATTAAATTAAAGATGAAACTATACTAATAATAAAAAAAATTATAGTTTTAATAAAACGTTATTAAATTAATGTTATTAAGGATAGTAGTAGTAGTATATTAAATTAACGTTATCAAATTAACGTAATTAAAATGTTATTAAATTAATGTTATTAAAACGTTATTAAATTAACGAGGGAGGGGCCTACGTGGTTGCCATGGGGTTCACCCGGACCCCCTTGGTAAAAAAATTACGTTGTATATATATAAGTTAGAAAATATATATTTATGTACGTATATTAATGTTGAACCATATGAAACAAGGCACTTAGATAGCCCAGTGGTGTTATTTGCTTTTCTTGGGCGCTTCCTTCAGCCTACTGCGCGGGTTCGATCCCTGCTAGTGGCTGTTTTTTTTAATTGAAAAAAAGCTAGGTGTTGCTGCTATAGAAATAAATAAATAATAATAATTTTTTTTTAATTTTTAAAAAAGTTAGGTGTTGCTGCTATAAAAATAAATAAAATAATAATAATAATAATGATAATAATAAAAATGATGTCGTTTTAACACAAAAAGCAAAATTTTGACAGTGCACAAATATGACCTTTAACTATTCAAAACTGCACAAATATGACCTCCATCCAAGTCATCCCTTTTAACGATGTGGCACCATATGATTGGGTTACCTTTCCACGTAGGCGCGAGTGAGACTCACACATGGGGTTACAAAATCGGAGGTCATATTTGTTTAGGTTTTGAATAGTTAAAGGTTCTATTTGTGCACTATCAAAGTTTAAGGTCAAAGTTATAATTTGGTGTTAAGTTTAGGATCATATTTATGTACTATCTCTTTTATATATTATTGAAAAACTTCGGTATGGTATACGGTATTTCGGTATTTATTGCATAAATACCAAATACCGTACCAAATATCATAATAATTTAAAACTCCTACCAAATACCATACCAAATACCATAACATTCATACCGCAGTATAAAAAATTTCAGTTTCGATATGGCATTCGATATATACCACACCATGCCCACCCCTAAATAGCATAGTTGGTCGTCTTTAACAATGGAGGATTGTATGTTGTATGTATGTATAGATATGAGTTTTCTCTTTTTTTCTTTGTATGTATATATATTGTATTTCGTATGAGATAAAGAATACAGTTTGTTAAACTAGCGTAGACAACCTATCCTGATGTATTGATATAAGGAAATTAAATGAAATTTATGTTTGTATTTATGAAGTCAAAATACGTTCATACAACCATTAAAGCGAATGAGTACAAATGTTACAAGCCATTAATGATTGAGTGTCCGTTTGGATTGGCTTTTTGTTTTTGACTTATAAGTCGTAAACGTCAATTTTAACTTAAAAACACTTAAAATAAGTCAATTAAAATGGGCTCTGAATAACTATCAATTGCATTTATCCAAATATTAGTTGCGCACAGTAAATAGCCTACTAACTACTATTTTAGTTGAAAAAATTTACATAACATCACTATTTATCTTTACTAAACTACAAAAATCCATATCCTCTTTATTAATTACCTAAATCCTTTGTTTTTTTAAAAACAATCAGATACATTCACAAACTAATAAATTTTCGGATACATAATTTTAATTATGTATCTCCCTTTAGTTCAGTAAATGTATTATGTATCTCGATCAAATATTTTCAGAAATGAATGTATCTCATCAATCAAAATTATGTATTTCAACTTCAAAATTATGTATCCGGATGCTAATTATGTATCCGAGCATAAATGGAGTAACTAACTGTTACATTAGTAAGTTCATTTGCATCTTTAATAGTCCGTTTTAGTTTCCCTTTTCAACAACTCTTTAACTTCATCTTTGCATTTTTAAGACCACACAATTAAAGTACAGTTTGATATAATTCATATATCTTCAATTAAGACCACAAAATTTAAAATTTTTTTTTACTTCTCAAAATTTGTATGTCAAGTTCAAATCAGATAAACAAATTAAGACGATACCTTGCCCTAACTTGAAGATAGGGGTGGGTTTTCTTGCCCTTGACAAGAAAGATCAGATTTTTAAGTAGTTTAGAATAATTTCTGCTTGTATTTTAAATGCAGCTTTTTAAATTTATTACCCAACAGTCTATGATCTTTCTACATAAAGAGTCAAATCTACAAGCTAAGTCTGTCCGTGGTATACTTTAGTAGCTTTGAAAATCGTCAGCTACAAATTAAAGAACATTTGCAATGCAGTAAAGTCGATAAAATATAAGATTATATAATGAAGATTTAACTATTTGGTATTCGAGATCTCCTTAAATATCTAAGTAATCCAGATAATTTCGTTCACATTTTCGAATACTATGACAGTCCTAAATAATTGAATACAAACAGGACATTTTTGATAGGTAGGAAATTTCCTTCGACAACATGAGTACATGTCTACATTATTAGGAAATTAGATTGATAGCTATATTTCAACCTTTATATAAATTAGTTTTTTAAAAAATTATATTGAGAAAATTAATAGTCTTTAGTTTAGAATAGTACTGTTAATTAAATTTATATAGACTTCTAGAGGAAATCAATTTTAAAATTTTGTGCTTATACTATAAGAGTCAAAATTGCAAGCCTGCCTTTATGAATTAGCGGAGCTAAATTTCCATTTCGGTGTTCTCCTAATTGGAACTATCAGAATACATTTTAAAAACTGATAAAAATAAAATTTTAATTAGGAATATTCACTTGACAACAACGTAAATTGGCAAATGAGTTTTAAGTAATAGGCACTATTCGTGTAAATAATTTTTACGAAATTGGATCATTTCTACTTGTTATAACAAATCAAATTTTACATTTTAGAGAAACTTATATGTATATATTTTTAAAATAGTTTCATTATATATAAAATTATATAGAAAATTTAAGCTCTCAAAAGTTGAAGTTCGTAGGTTGATGGAGATGGATCAATGGACCAACATTTGGATCTTAGAATTGAGAATTCAGATATTTTTAAAAACAATTAAACTCTTTTCCACATGGTACTTTGAGATTTTGCCGTGTCTTTTTTTTTTTTTTTAACTAGCATTTTTGTTGTGTCTTTGACGTTACATTGCCACCAATTATTCATCGCCATCGAAGAAGAAATCAAATAGTTTTTATACGTAAAAATATCTAATAATGTTTTAATCTAGTTATTTATTTCAAAGTAATTGATCGCTCGACACTTTCAATTGATTCATCATTACGCAATCTTTTAATAAATAAATATTATTAGTCACAATCTTGAACTAAGAATTGCAGCAGTCTTCTTCAGGCCATCTGGTAACTTTCTTTACCATCAAGTCAATGACCTTATCCAAATTTTTGAGTCTTTGACTAATATGAAGTTTTGAACCACCAAAAATATTACTGCTATGGAAGTGTTGTTCAATTTCTAGAATTTTCCAACCAATATATGACCCCAGAGAATAAGAGCTGCCCCTCATTTTAAATTTGGTTTTCTCAATTGACTGCTTATGAAAATTGAAGAAGTAAAAACAAATATTGGTCAATAAACATCCACGTCCAGGAAGATGAAAGTAATGAAAATGAGGATGTTAAGATAGAGGTATGAACATATTTAAAAAGATAAACTTAGGAACGAAAATATCTAAAATAAAATGGCAGTGATCTCCGCGGTAAACAAAATGAGGGAGGAGAGACTAAAATAGTTCAAACGTATGAAAGGAGAAGATATATAGATGCTCAAGTAAAAAGGTGTGAATGGACGGCTATAGTAGATATGGGAAGGTAAAAGTACATAGAAAAGGTATTGAAGAGAGGTGACTACACAAGACATGACGTGACACACTTATATATAAGAAGATATGACGATCAATAATTAGGATCAAAAAGTTAGTAGATAGACCATTGTCTAGTCTTCCTTTATCATTATTGTTATTGTTAGTCTGCATACTTACTGTTTGATTTTATAATTAGATGTTTCATTAGCTTAGTTTATCATATTATGTGGTGTTGCTATTGTTTTTTCTAACATTATTTTTAGTACAACTGTTTCACTGTTGTATTTTCATGTCCATACTTGATTTTCATATATTTTCTATCTGAAACAATCTCTCTGCAGGTAGGCATAAGGTTGTGCAGGCATTACCCTTATTCAAGGAGTTTGAATTTATACCCTTTTAATATACATTAATATAATAATATTGTACAATACTACATATTGATTTCTTTTATCTTCTGTTTATTTTTTTAATTGACTTACTTGGAATTTTTTCTTTGCAACAGATTCAGAGAATGAATATCGAATCAAAAAGAACAAATAAGCGAGAGTATCATAATCTATGCTCAAAATTGACTACCATCACTTCCTGGACTAATAAAACAAAAACAAAAGGACAGTCCGGTGCACTAAAGCTACCGCTATGTGCGGTGTCCGGGAAAGAACCCCACCACAAAAGTGTATCGTACACAACCTTACCTTACATTTCTGCTAGAGGCTACTTCCAAGGCTTGAACCCGACTTCCTGGACTAATGTCAAAAAAAAAACAAAAAAACTGAACCTCTAGGTGCTGAATAGATACTACAACTACTACAAAAACTTAAATCACTTTTGGGGGGAGAAAACAAACTATATACAAATGACGCACCCCCCCCCCCCCACGCAAAACCCCCTACCCCGGTGCCCCAGCAGGGCAGGAAAAAAGATGGAACATATTTTTGGCTGTAAAGCAATCAACAATAACTCAATTCTTTAGCTAAACTACTAGGGCATATTAACACAGAATCAACACACAGACCACCTTTTGTATGTGTGCAATCTATCTGTGTCAATGAAAATTTGATCTTTGTTGGAACAGTGCCATCCTTAACAACAAAATCTCCCACGTGGTGCTGCATCCAAGTTCCTATGTTGTCCAGATAACACCGGGATGTCACACGGCAACCATCGGGTGTTGTTAACTGAAACTGGACAGGTTTCAAGTCCCAGCCGTGAACATGCTCATAGTTACAGGCACGACGACTGTGCCTCTTTGTCGCCTTACCAAGGTGAAGTCTGAAGAATAGGCTATATGTCCCTTCTGGGAATTTGAACTCGAGATCCCCGTCGACTTCAAGCCACCAGATTTGTTGAAGATAAGCTACAGTTTGAAATCTACAGGAAGAATGAGAGTATCAGTATGCACTCAGCTGAGTCATATTAACTTCAAAGGTCAATATTGCTGGACAAGAGAAAGAGCAAACAGATCATAAAATATATGAAACGAATGAGCTGAATTCCTAATCTAACACATGTACAATACAAAAGTCTTCTTTCAGCTTTCTTATTACATTTACAGCCACAATTCCATATACTAATGGAATATACCTATTCGAAAAATGACCCTCACAGGTCGAAAGAATAATACGCGACAACACTGCCCTCCCCTGTTCTCTTTTTTTTTTTTTTCCATAGAAGCATATACACGCACAAAATTATGCAGTAGCATTTGATTTTGTTACATCTCTCATCATCAGTTGACAAATTTATACTGAATCTTGGTTTAATAAGTGAGCTTGCATAGTTACATTTTCTTAGAACTAATTAAAAATAGCCTCACAAGAAATTTAGTAGTAGCCTTCTTTACAGTTTTTCCTTTGTAGAAAAAAACAAAAGTACTCTTTGCAGTCATTTTTATTTTTTAAAAAATAAAACAAGATATAGTAGTAGTAATAAACACACCTTGATTCATTTGTGGGAATGTGATTCCAATATCTGCGATCATCAATTCCGGTAATAGTCATTCTTTTAGATGAAATAGCCAAGCAAACCCCTCCACTGTTCTTGTCAATCCATACTTCCTGTAAACCCAAATTAAATTCATCATCTCCAAATTTCAAAACTAAAGAAAAAGGACAGTATAAAGTTAGCATTTTTAATCCTATAAAATGATACTAGTAAAAAAGAACAAACCTTTGTGCCAGCATCAAAGGACCTAGGACGAGAAAGCTTAGCGTAAAGGTCCTTTAAACCCAATCCATCAACTTTAAGTCCAAGCAATTCTCGAAAAATATACTTGTAATTGGAGGGCAATTTGGGTTGCCATATAAAATCAGCAGAAGCAGCAGCACGAAAGACTCTGCTAACACGTGCCAGCTTGGAAATCTCAGGTGGATCAAGATACGAAAGTACAAGAGCAATACAAGCCTCTGGTACATCATCAAGGTTCGACTTCACTGACAAAAAAGCCAACTGATCATCAGATTTGGTGTCAATGGAAGATGCATTAGCACCCATATGTGAATAACCAAGCAACAAGAGAAAGGGAGAAACGAAATGAAAATAATACTATAGTGAAGGGGTTTTACTTTTTAAGAGGGGATTAAGGTCTCTATATGTATGTCTGTGTCTAGTGGACAAGAAAGGAAATTGTGGATTTTGATGTTTTCTATAAAGAGAGAGAGAGAGAGAGAGAGATGTCAGAAAAGGCTTTTGGTATGACGAGGAGGAAGACAGAAAAAGTATTCTTATCCACTTCGTTGCTGTGGACTATCCTAACTTCTTTACGCGCTCATTTCGAGCGTTGTTAATGTCAGTTGGTTATCGACATAAAAATGGGAAAAATATTAGTTATAAGAATAAAGAAAAATGATATCCACATAGAATTTATAGAGCATGAGAACACCAGAAACCTCAATCTTTAGCTATTCATAAATAGAGAAAAACTTAATCTTTAGCTATTCATTAATACGAAGAAATTCAATTTAACTATTTATGAACACGAGGAAGTTCAACTTTTAGCTATTCATAAACATGAGGAAGTTTAATCTTTTGCTATTTATGAACACGAGGAAGCTCAATCTTTTGCTATTTATGAACACGAGGAAGCTCAATCTTTTGTTATTCATGAACACGAGGAAACTCGGAGGATATTTGAAAAAGACTATAAGTTGGTTAAAATGGCTTAAAAACTATTTTGACATTTTAGGAGTGTTTGATAATTTTGAAAATTGCTTAAAAAAAGCCAATTTTGGCTTAAAAAAAGCTAAAAACAAGAAGTTGGTATTTCCTACTTATTTTTTTCTAACTTATAATCTATTCACAATTGACCAAGTAAATGACCTTTTTTCCCTTATAATTTTCACTTATTCTAAAATTGTTCGCTTGTTGTAATTTTGGAATAAGTATAAAGCTAGAAAGGCAAAATTGCGAAATTAATATACAGCTACAAAGCCAAAAATAGCTTATATTCCAAAATTACACACTTTTATTTCTCAATCTTTAACTATTTATGAACACGAGGAAGCTCAATCTTTAGTTATTTATGAACACGAGAAAGCTCAATCTTTTGCTATTCATGAACACGAGGAAATTCAATCTTTAGTTATTTATGAACACGAGAAAGCTCAATCTTATGCTATTCATGAACACGAAAAAATTCAATCTTTCGCTATTCATGAGTCGCGTGACCTTGTTAGCTACCCGAAGACTTTTAGAAAAATCTAAAGTGCACAAATTATATACTATTTGGTTGATTTTTATTCGCTAAACATATAAGTAACATAATCTTGCTAATTATGTAATATTTGCAATGTTTGATTCATACTTTTCTTTTTTTCACATATTAATACATACTAGTGTTGTTTGACCCGTGTTTAAGCCGTGCATGAACCACCATTAAAATTTATAGATAATTTTTAAAATAAGGTTCAACTTATGCTTCTTTATTTGTGTGATAGCTATATGATATTTTGTAAGGAGTTCAAGAATATTAAAGTACTAAATAGTATCTGAAAGTTAATGGATAATATTTTTTTAATTTATATATATTAGATTTAAAAAAAAAGAAAAATTAAACAAATACATACAAAAAGGCTTTTCTAATTTTTATTTACTGAAATTTTTTAGATTATAATCTCTAATGCTTCAAAATGATCTTTATCATAAACGATTTGAAGATCAAATGTATTTTATATATCAATTTAAATTTAATTATTTATTAGGTAAATTTTATATTGAAAGTGCACGCACGTAAAATTAGATTCATTAATTATATTCTAAAATTTATTTTCAATTGAGATGGTATAACTATAATTTACTTTGACACCTTTTAAAAGTATTTAACAAGAAGAGTATTAGTTGCGTTTACTCTTCTAAAAAATTTAATCCTACCTTAAATAAAATCTTTATTAATTATTTATGTTTGCCTGCATGTATGCCAAAAAATACAAGAGGAAAAAATAATAAATTATATATCTAATCAACAGATAAAAATTAAAATATCAAATTTTGAATAACATCAATAACTTAAAAATAATATTTTAAGAATAATATTTTATTTCGATAACTAAACCTATAATAAGATATGAATTGAATAACAGAATCGTTATTTACGTATTTATAATAAATTCTCAAGTAAATTATGTTTAAAGCATAAGAACATGCGAGGAAGCTCAATCTTACTATTCATGAACACGAGAAAGCTCAATCTTTAGCTATTCATAAATACAAGGAAGTTCAACTTTTAGCTATTCACGAACACAAGATAGTGGCGGACTCGGGATTTAAAGATAGTGGGTGCTTAAAAATTTTAAAAACTGAAAAAATAAAAATTCACATCAATGAGGTTCGGACCCGGGGCATTCCTTCTAGTGGAGAACCTTAACGTCAACCCAAACGCTAATGCACCCTACCAAGTTTTATTTTAGTGGGTATTTTTCTATATTATATATCTATTTTTGTATATTTTCTATGTAATTTTACCTATTCCATGTCGAGTTTAGTGGGTGCCGGAGCACCACAAACATATGTAGGTCCGCCCCTGACACAAGAAAGTTTAATTTTTTGCTATTTATGAACACGAGGAAGCTCAATCTTTTGTTATTCATAAACATACAGAAACTCAATCTTTCACTATTCATGAGTCGTGTGACCTTGTTGGCTGCCTCAAGACTTTTAGAAAAATCTAAAGTGCACAAATTATATACTATTTTGTTGATTTTTATTCACTAAACATATACATAATATTGCTAATTATATAATATTTGCAATGTTTGGTTCATACTTTTCTTTAATTTTTTCACATATTAATACTTGTTATTTAGCCTGTGCTTAGGCCGTGCATAAATTATCATTAAAATTTATAGATATTCTTTAAAATAAGGTTCAACTTGTGTTTTTTTCTTTGCGTGATAGCAATTTGATATTTTGTAAGGAATTTTAAAATATTAAAGTACTAAATAGTATCTGAAAATTAATGGATAGTATTTTTCTTTATTTATATATTAGATTTTTAAAAAGAAAAATTAAACAAATACATACAGAAAAGCTTTACTAATTTCTATTTACTGAATTTCTTAGATTATAATCTCTAATGCTTCAAAATGATTTTTATCATAAACGATTTGAAGATCAAATGTACTTTATATACCAATTTAAATTTAATTATTTATTAGGTAAATTTTATATTAAAAGTGGGCGCACATAAAATTAGATTCATTGATTATATTCTAAAATTTATTTTCGATTGAGATGGTTTAACTATAATTTACTTTGACACCTTTTAAAAGTATTTAACAAGGAGATTATTAGTTACGTTTACACTTCTAAAAAAATTAATCTTACCTTAAATAAAATCTTTATTAATTATTTATGCTTGTCTGCATGTATGCCGTAAATGATAGGAGAAAAAAGATAATAAATTATATATCTAATCGACTGATAAAAATTAAAATATCAAATTTTAAATAACATTAATAACTTATAAATAATATTATAAGAATAATATTTTATTTCGATAACTAAACTTATATTAAGATGTAAATTGTATAATAAATTCTCAAGTAAATTGTGTTTAAAGCATAAGAATAGGAGGAAGCTCAATCTTTCACTATTCATGAACATGAGGAAGCTCAATTTTTAGCTATTCATGAACACAACGAAGCTCAATTCTTAGTTATTCATGAACACGACGAAGTTTAATCTTTTGCTATTTATAAATACGAGGAAGCTCAATCTTTCACTATTCATAAACACGAGAAAACTCAATCTTTTGCTATTCATGAGTCGCGTGACCTTGTTGGCTACCTTGAGACTTTTAAATGAATCTAAAGTGCACAAATTATATAATATTTGGTTATTTTTTCGCTAAACATATAATATAATATTGATAATTATATAATGTTAGTAGTGTTTTGTTCATAATTTTCTTTTTTTGTATATTAATACATATATAATCTATCAGATTTATACACATATATATATTGAACTTGCATTGCACGTTTGTTCCAAAATACTTGAACAAAATTAATCTCTTAATGATAAATTTTAGATGTTATACATATTTAAATTTTCTTTGAAAGATTAACGACTTGAAATTATATTATTTTAAAATTTTTTTCAAAATAGGTATTCTTTCAAATTATCTCAACTACTTGTAATTGCGAAACCTTAGTGTCTCAACTTCCTTTGCTTATTCTCTTAAAAAAATATAATTTAAGAAGACAGCTATAAAATAAAAAAATTCATAGATCCTAGAAACAATTAATATATTATAGTTAGGTGTTACTTTTTTTTTCTTTTTTTTTTTTCTCTTAAGAGTTCGCTTTCGTCGAAGGATTAACTCAACGCTAACATAAAAGAAGAGTTTTATATCTCTTAAATAAGGAAAGTCATCGCTTTAATCGAAGCAATAACTCAACTCTTAAAATGGAAAGTCATTAATTCTGATGACTTTTAATAATGAAAGTTATACCATAAATATATTTATTAATTTTCAATTCTTAAATATTAGGAAAAAAATGTGAAAAGACGATTTTGTCTAAAATAAAGATTTTAAATAAAAGGCAAAAAGCTCAAATATCATTTCTAAGGCCTTCACACTTTTAATATAATAGACTATAGATTATAAATATAGATATAGACAATAACTTCCTTTTGTTTCTGTTTCGTCTTGCTTTTCTTTTTAGTATATATAAAAAATAGTATATTTTTTTCTTTTTTGATAATTTTTAAACTTTAACATTTCACATAACACATTTAAGACAACAAGATTTACATACATTCTAAGGATTTTTAATTTAAGATCACAACATTTCAAAAGATTTTTTTTATTTTCTTAAATTTTCTATCAAATAAAAATAAAATAAATAAATAATACATAAATAATCAAATTATGCATATCTAATATCTACATTAGTATATTACTAATAAATACTCTACTTAATCTTTATAATATTCATACTTATATGATTTTGCCCATAATGATAAGCTGTTTGGTCTTCGTCAGCTACTGGGCTTATCAGGTGTGGCCGTGAGGTTTAGGCAGTGTTCCACACTGTCTTATCAATTGAAGTTAAGTTTCACCAAACAACTTGCCAAGTTGGCTTCAAATCCATAGAGTAGTTGCCACTTGTCAAAATAAATTATTATTCTCAAAATATTGCTCTTCTGGATAATGCTTAAATGTTTACTCCAAAAGGTGCCATATATATGATTCGATGGTCTATTGTGGAGCAACAATTTCAAGTTCGAATTGAATAATTTCTTCATTACTCATCTGCCTTGTCCAATTCCATTTCCTTATAATTTACTACTCCTATAACATTAATAATATGAGGAATATATACTAGTTGTGTGGTCTACTTTTCTCATACAAAAGTTGATCTAAAGTTTGTGAATAATCTTTTTGTGTTTTGTATTAGGTTGTGTTTGTAGACATTGAAATTTTGTGGACTCTACAAAAAAAAAAAAATTCAATTTGATTAGAGTTCTTGAAAGCTACTTTACCGTAAATCTCTAGTTTGGTGGTTACTCTATTTAAACCCTAAATTACGCCTATATAAAGGGGCAAATATCCCTTTGAAGGGCATCCCAAATTATCCCATAAATTCATGAGATATTTATAAATCTCGAATATTTCTAGATAATTGCATAAACTCATAGAATATCACAAAGGATCAAAACCCTCTTGATAATGAAATACATCAAGAAGATCTCCTTTCATGGAGATCAAATTCAAATATTCCTACGTTCGAGAAATATGACACTAACAGTCCTCGAATTACGGAGAAATTCATATCCAAAAACCCTAAATACATCAAGAAAATCCCTTTCATGGAGATCAAATTCAAATACTCCTACGTTCGAGAAAAACGCCACCAACGGTCCTCGAATTATGGAGAAATTCATATCCAAATCTTCTTACGTTCGAGAAATACGCTACTGACGCCCTCGAGTTAAGAATAAATCCTCGAATTACGGAGAAATTCATATCCAAATCTTCCTACATTCGAGAAATACGCTACTGATGGCCCTCTGATTAAGGATAAAATCAAGAGAGAAAAATCAAGGAGGAACAGATTTGTACTCACACCATTTATCAATAAAAATTGTTGTTTCTTCGTATTTTTATTTATGATTGAAACAATGTTTTAAATAATTCATGTAATTTTTTTTTTTTGATTAATGATTAATAAGTTCTTCTTTCTTTCTTATTAACTTCCAAATTATGACGAATGATGAAGAATTAAATGAGGAAAGACAAAAAGTTTAGGTTTCTTATAAGACTTGAGTAATCATTTTCTCTTTGTGCTAATTTTTGAAATATAAATTAAACCGAAGACTTAATTTGACACAATATTACTGTCAGGCTCATTCATGATTGTAGCTTTTATATATTTTCATCAACCAATTTGATATGAGTGTGTTACATTGTTTATCTCAAGCAATTGACCTTTAGGAGAGAAAACAAAAGCACAAATAGACCAAAACTACTAAAATCTTTGGTAGGGCATCGTTATTATATCCAAATCAATACTAGAATCATCCTTATGCTGGCCGGTTAGCTATATATATCAATTATAATGCTATGCTATTAGATTAAATATATGTGTATATGGTCCATCTTTCCTTTTCACAAATTGCACTTTTGTGTCCACATAGAAATACATTCACTATCAATTAACATTAGAAAAATTAAAGTGCTCGTCAATCACTCTCCTAACCACAAATATGTAGATTAAATTAATGGAAAAGCAACAAATTAAAGTGGTAATATTTTAGTAACTACTATAATAAAGTTAGGTTGGCTCTCCCTCTTGTGCAACTAGTTTTATGTCGTATATATGCTAATTGGAATCATTGTTCCCCTTTAAAGGTAGTTAATTCAATGACATTATTAGACATAAATAGCTAAATACATCACTTTACATGTGGAATTGAGTCAGCAAAATAGATCTAGGCCACAAATGGCTTGCATTTCATATTAACTAACACGTACCAAGATGCTGGACACACGCACTTATATATTCTCAAAATAATTTCACTTTATGAATTTAAAACCAAAAACTGACAATTGTAATCAATTATATACGTAACATAAGAAAATAATTCCTTTTTACTTTTCAATGTTCATATAACATATAATAAGTAAGAATAACTTAGTAAATTGTATCTTGTATCATGATAGCTAAAGCAACAATTAAAATGAAAATACTTGGATGGGGTCGTTGGAGTATTGACCTGGAAAGAAATCTATATAATTAAAAGTCTTTTATTTACATCCGTGAAGTATCACCACTCCTTTAATATTTCAAAATAATAATTGTTCCCTCTATATCAATTTATATGATTTATTTTTTTTAGTCATCCCCCAAAAAATGATATATTTCTATATTTAGTAATAATTTAATTTTAAAATATATGTTTTACCCTTAATGAAATAATTTATAACCAAACAAATATATATAATTTTTTTTAGACCGCGAATTTTAAAAGTCTTTCTTTCTTAAACTTTGTGCCAAATAAAATGAACTCATATAAACTGGACCGGAGAAAGTAATAATTATGTGTCATATTGTATAAATAAAATGCAAATTTCTGCATAGTTTATGTGTGAGTATCAGCAATACAGAGTTTAGTAAAGTTAACTAAATATTCACTATGTTATGCGCGAATCAAACATGCATTACATTACTTAATTATATGCAGTGTTATGCAGCAATTATTTTTATTAATGAGCTAAAACAAATATCATCAGAGCGAGATTCAAAATAAGCTGAGATAACAATGAGAAGGCTGACGAGTTATAATTTTGTGGACTGATATTGCGATCCTACCAAAGATCAACCTACTTGTGATCAGGGTTGTCAACTTATGCTGATTTATTTGTAAACTAAAGGTGAACGAATATAAAGCAAAAGATGATGAAAGAAGAAAGAAACTTTTAAAATATATTAATCAAAATATAACAACAAATTAAAATCGAAAGCATGAACTTTTTTTTGATGATTGTACATGTATCTGTTTAAAAATGATAGGTTTAAATCTCTGATGTATTTCCATGTGATGCTTCCATGAATATTATGTTGTTGTCCATGTCTAAGCATAAAACGGATTATATAAACTTAAACAATCTTATACATAAATAATTCTATCCATAATCCTTTGTATTATTCAGTAACGTTGAACTTAATGATTTTCACATACACATAATAACAGTAATTCAATAAAGAATTACTTATCTGAATTCTCCATGGTTTTAGCGGAAGCAAAAGCGTAATAGCAGAAGCACTGAATTGTTTCTCTCTCTTTTCCTTACTTTCAGAATAATTGTGATGGGGCTTATTCTTCTTTTGGCAGAGAGAGGACCCCTTTTATAATGGGAATAGTCAGTTATGTTTTCACGTTCCATCAACGTGATTGGTGGATACAATCATTATCCTACTAGGAGTCAGTAATTGTGGATACAATTCTACTAGGAGTCAGTAATTATCCTACTAGTAACTTTCCATGTAGATTAAGGATTTAACTTATTCAATTATTATTAAACCAATAAATAAATTAATTATGTGAGCCATAAAAATTTATATTCTCCCACTTGGCACACACAATGTTAATTTAATGGTTTAATAGGTACGTCAATCATGTGCACTATTAACATTAAATCCAACATCATTTGTCATCGTTAAATAAATCAACTAAAATGAGTCATGGCGGTTGTAAGTCCCTTTACTTGACATAGTTCCTTCCATGCACTACAATTAGTCTATTACCTAACGTAACCTTTCAAATACATAATGGGTCCAATGATAATACTTAGAATCCTTATCTAAGTCATAACCTGTCATCATTATTCACAATATTATGTATACAAAGAAAACAGGTAACAACAGAAACATATATAATTTGAGCTCAAAGTGTCAATTTCATAAACATAATAAAGTCTTTACATAAAATCATTCATTTCTATCAATAGGACCCATCCTTTCAACATGTTCAATAAATGTTTTGGGCGGTAATCCTTTCGTTAAAGGATCAACAATTATAAGTTTAGTGCTAATATGTTCAATTGACACTTTATGTTTCTGGACTTCTGCTTTAACCGAAAAGTATTTCAATTTCATATCCTTAGCACCTTTGAATACTTATAGTTTTTAGAGAAGAAAACTGCGGTGGTATTATCACAATAAATTTTCAGCGGCCTGACTATATTGTCGACTAGTCCAAGTCCTGAAATAAAATTCCGCAACCAATTAGCCTGGACTGTGGCCTCAAAGCATGCCACAAACTCGACTTCCATAGTGGATGCAGCTATAACAGACTGCTTCGCACTCTTCCATGATATTGCTCCTCTACCTAACAGAAACAAATATCCAAATATGGATTTTCTTGTATCTACACAACCAGCATAATCTGAATTTGAATATCCAACCACATCTATATGAGCAGATCTTCTATAAATGAGCATATGATCTTTCGTTCCTTGTAAGTATCGTAATACTTTCTTTGCAGCCTTCCAGCGATTCATTCCAGGATTACTTTGATATCGACCCAGCATTCCAACAGTAAAACTAATGTCTGGTCTTGTATATGTTTGGGCATACATAAGACTCCCAACTATTGATGCATAAAGAATATCTTTCATTTGCTTTCGTTCCAAGTCATTCTTTGGACATTGATTGAGACTAAACTTATCTCCTTTCTGAATTGGAACGAGACTTGATTAGCATTTTTCCATTCTAAATCTCTCTAATACTTTATTAATATAGGTTTTCTAAGACAATTCCAACAGTCCTTGTGATCTATCTCGAAATATTTCTATTCCAATCACATAGGATGCCTCACCCATATCTTTCATTTCAAAGTTGTTAGAGAGATATTTCTTGATATTATGTAACAAATCAAGATCATTAGTAGCCAGCAAGATGTCATCAACATACAAGACTAACATAATAAACTTACTCCCACTGACCTTCAGATATATACACCGATCAACAGTGTTTTCTTTAAATCCAAAGGTGACAATCGTTTCATTAAAATTAAGATACCATTGTCGGGAAGCTTGTTTAAGTCCATATATTGACTTCTTAAGTTAAAACACTATGTGTTCCTTTTCTTTAATAGAAAACCCCTCAGGTTGATTCATATAAACTTCTTCCTCTAAATTTCCATTCAGAAAGGCTGTTTTCACATCCATTTGATGTAGCTCTAAGTCATTATGAGCTACCAAGGCCATTATAATTCTGAGTGAATCTTTTCTAAAGACGGGTGAAAATGTATCTTTATAGTCAATGCCATCCTTTTGAGTGAAACCTTTGGCAACAAGTCTGGTCTTGTGACGTTCGATTTTGCCAGTTGAGTCGCGTTTGGTCGTAAAGACCCATTTACATCCAACTCTTTTGCAACCTTCAGGTAATTCAACGAGGTCCCAAACTTCATTCTGTTCCATAGATTTTAACTCATCTTTCATAGCATTTATCCATTTATCAGAATTATTGCTTTCAATGGCTTGTGAAAATAAAACTGAATCATCATCAATTCCCAAGTTAGTTTCTGACTCATGTAGATATACCAAATAATAATCAGAAATAGCAGATCTCCTTTGTCTTTGAGATCTTCTTGATGCTACTTCTTGTGGTTCATCTACTACAGGTTCATCAATTATGGCTTCATTAATAGGAATATTAATTTGTAATTCTTGTTGATTACTTTGTTGTACAACTCTTCAGGAACAACAAAATTTAAAAGAAGTACATAGTCGAAGAATTCGTACTCTAACTTCTTTAATTTTCACATTACGTAGTTCTTCACTCCCACTAACTTCGTCATTCTCAATGAATATAGCGTTTCCAGTTTCAACTATTCTCGTACTATGATTAGGACAGTAAAATCTATACCCCTTTGATTTTTCTGGATAACCAATGAAGAAACCACTAATTGTTTTTGAATCCAGTTTCTTTTCTTGTGGATTATAAACTCTAACTTCTGCTGGGCAACCCCAAAACATGCAGGTGCCTCAAACTAGGTTTCCTACCAGTCCACGGTTTAAAAGGTGTCTTTGGGACTGCTTTACTGGGAACCCTATTTAGCAAGTAAACGACAGTCCTTAAAGCATACATCCATAAAGAAGGAGGTAAAGATGAATTACTTAACATACTCCTAACCATATCCATTAATGTACGATTACGCCTTTCTGCCACACCATTTTATTGTGGTGTGCCAGGCATTGTGTATTGAGCACATATGCCACGCTTTTTGAGGAATTTAGGAAATCGACCTTGGTGTTGTCCACTTTCATCATATCTTCCATAATATTCACCACCTCTATCAGACCTGATTATTTTCACCTTTCTATCTAGTTGTCTTTCAACCTCAGTAATAAATACCTCTAAGGCATTAATCGCTAGAGATTTTTCATGCAACAAATAGATATATCCATAACGTGAAAAGTCATCAATAAAAGTGATAAAATATTTTTCTTTATTGAAAGATGTGATATCAAAAGGACCACGTAGTTGTGTGCTTCTTGTAGCTCTTTTCTTTGTGTGTCTTGTTTGTTTTCTTTTAATACAATCTACACAAATGTTAAGGTCAGTAAAATCTAAATCTAAAAGAGTTTCAATCTTAACTAATCTTTTCAGCCTTTCTTTAGATATG
>NC_061111.1:42166612-42168506 GCF_002878395.1 Capsicum annuum
CTGATTATTTTCACCTTTCTATCTAGTTGTCTTTCAACCTCAGTAATAAATACCTCTAAGGCATTAATCGCTAGAGATTTTTCATGCAACAAATAGATATATCCATAACGTGAAAAGTCATCAATAAAAGTGATAAAATATTTTTCTTTATTGAAAGATGTGATATCAAAAGGACCACATATATCAGTGCGTATAATTTTGAGAAGCTGTGTGCTTCTTGTAGCTCCTTTCTTTGTGTGTTTTGTTTGTTTTCCTTTAATACAATCAACACAAATATTAAGGTCAGTAAAATCTAAATCTAGAAGAATTTCATTCTTAATTAATCTTTTCAGCCTTTCTTTAGATAAGTGACCTAAACGTTTATGCCTCAAGTAAGCAGATTGTTCATTCATGAAACTTTGTTTGGTTTCAACATTATGTGAAGAGTTAGTTAGGAGTGTTTCGGTAAACAAATTATCAAGATTCAATTTGTATAAATTATCACAAAGAGTACCAGTACCGATGATATAATTATTCTTAAACAAACTAAAACATCCATTACCAAAATTAAAGAAATATCCAGTCTTATCCAACATAGACAATGAAACTAAATTTCTCGAAAGAGACGGAACATAATAAGTTTCAACTAAATTTAAGTGACGCCCAGAATCGAGAATTAGACGATAAGCCTCGACAGCTTCAACCGGAGCCTTCACTCTATTCTCCATGTAAACAAATCTTTCATTCTTGTTTATGGTTTGGATTTTAAGGAATTCCTGCATAGTATTAGAAACATGAACAGTACAACCAGAGTCAATCCACTAAGTATTATAAGGAACTTCAGTTAAGTTTGATTCAAGACATGTAAAAGCACAAGATTTACCTTTCTTCTCAAACCATGCCTTACGTTTCAGGCAATCTTTCTGAAAGTGTTCAGATTTTCCATAGAAATGACACTTTTTATTCTTGTTTCCTTTCTTATGTATTTGAGATGAGGACTGATTAACATTAAGTAGCTTCTGTTGTCCCTTACCATGCTTCTTTCCTTTTTTTTCAGCTCCTTGATGATTTACATAATTAATGGAGTGGGTTCCTTGATTCTTTAGCCTCGTTTCCTCTTAAACCAACATACCATGCAATTCATGCACGTTCCATTTGTCTTTCATGGTGTTATAGTTCATTTGGAAAGGACCATACTTAGACGATAATGAGTTGATAATGAACTGCACAAGGAAATTCTGTTCCACTTTCATTCCCAATGACTTAAGTCTTGCTGCTATATTTGTAATTTCAATGACATGCTCATGCATAGTACGTGAACCATCAAACTTCATGGTGGTCAAAGTACCCATTAGTCTCCCAGCAAGAGACTTATCAGCAGTTTGGGAAGACTCTTCCATAAGTTTCAGAAGTTCTTTTGCACTTTCAGTTTTGGGAAGAGTAGTCTTAATGTTGCCCACAATATTCATTCGCATGAACATTAGGCCTAATCTGTTATACCGATCCCAGTGCTTATAATAGGACTTTTCTTCATCACTGCTAGCTTCAGTAATAGCAGTTGGCTTTTCAGAGTAAAGTGCAATATCAAGATCTAAAACCCCAAGATGAAATTTGATCTGTTCGCACCAATCTGAAAAACTAAGTCCATTCAAAGTCGTAACAGAGGCAGAGTGCGAATGAAGGGCAAGTGCTGAAATAGAACATGCTCATTTGTTAATACTTTGAGTTACGAGTTTAAACACATTATCAAATTCAGAAATAACTTACTTAAATGTATATTGATGTTCTCCTTTGGGCGAAACATCAAAATACAACTTTAAACATAATGATGCTTAAAATATATTTAACACAAAACGATAATATTTAATGCATCATTATGTTTAAAGTTGTATTTTGATGTTTCGCCCAAAGGAGA
>NC_061111.1:42168606-42189864 GCF_002878395.1 Capsicum annuum
ATATTGATGTTCTCCTTTGGGCGAAACATCAAAATACAACTTTAAACATAATGATGCTTAAAATATATTTAACACAAAACGATAATATTTAATGCATCAATTAATAATATTTATCATCTTTGAATAAATAAATAAAACCAACAATACATCAAAATTATCTCTTTAATATTTATTGGTCATACAAACAAACAATCAACCTTTAGGTGATCCGCAAATGTCTTATGACTAAAAATTTAATTTATCCATAATTATTAGATCAATTATAAGCTTCAAGATTGATGGGTAATTAATTTAAACTTTAGCCTTTATTTTGGAATTAATTTCATAAAGATTCGACTACTTTGGTGATTGACGAATCTTACACATATGATTCCAAGTTATATTAAGAAATAATAAATTTTATTATTGCATACTACAACGTTCTAACGACAAAGAGTTGTTTCTTAGTATTTAAAATAACAAAGATTAAACTCATGTTATTTTAAATAGAATCAATTATAATAATATCAATATTTCAAATTTCGTTATTCAATAATTGTGAAATTTCTAACAAACATAATTAAAATTCACAAGATCTGGAGAAACATTAATTTTAATGGAAAATCACTTGTTCCAAAAACCAGTCTCTGATACCATATGTAAGCATAAAACGGATTATATAAACTTAAACAATCTTATGCATAAACAATTCTATCCATAATCCTTTATATTATTCAGGAACGTTTAACTTAATGATTTTCACATACACATAATAACAGTAATTCAATAAAGAATTACTTACCTGAATTCTCCATGATTTTAGCGGAAGCAAAAGCGTAATAGCAGTAGCACTGAGTTGTTTCTCTCTCTTTACCTTACTTTCAGAATAATTGTGATGGAGCTTATTCTTCTTTTGGTAGAGAGAGAACCCTTTTATAATGGGAATAGTCAGTTATGTTTTCACGTTCCATCAACGTGATCGGTGGATACAATCATTATCCTACTAAGAGTTAGTAATTGTGGATACAATCCTACTAGGAGTCAGTAATTATCCTATTAGTTAACTTTCCATATAAATTAACGATTTAACTTATTCAATTATTATTAAACCAATAAATAAATTAATTATGTGGGCCATAGAAATTTACATTGATTACACATTGATTTTACTTTATTTCGTAACCCTTGCTCTTCTCGTTTTCAAATTGACAAGTAGGAATTAAAACAGCAAGTCAATCAAGTGATATATATACAGGTTGCAACTATATATAAAACGATTGTGGTGATTAGAGATTTTAAATTATGTGGGGAATTACATATGTAACCATGTGCTAAGATTACAGGTTTAATACACTGCTCACAAAGAATTACTCTCGTCCTTCCCAAGTGAGTGTTGCTTTAACTCATTTCTCATCCATTAACAAAATTAATAAGACAGCTTGCTAAGTTAACTTGTTAATTAGACGTTTATTGAAAATTCAACACAATTAATAAGTAGTTCTTTAACATATAGGACAATGTGAAAGCAATGTGCAAGGAGGAGAAGGGGAGAAGTAATAGTGGTCTTCACGATCTCACTTCAGAAAATATGCAACTCAATAATCCAAGAAAACTTAGGAAGAAAATATTCCTCTTCCGAGTGATGTTATTATTTTCCATTTTTTTAATTTTAAAAATAAAACTCGCAATTAGTTTGACAAAATTAGTCCATAAAAATATAACCATTCAATCCATTTAAGTTTGGGTTGTACCTACCTATTTATTAGCACAACTCATAAAAAAATGGGTTGATATATAGTCCATTAATTCAGATCATTTTGACCACTCAAATTCAGGGTAGGCTATTCATCTCCACACGCCTACTAATGAAAATTATCTTTTACTAAAATATAAAAATAAAGTTACTTAATTACAATAAATTTATGTGATTTCACATTTGATCCTTTTTTGAACTCCACCATAATAAAAGCTTAAAGACACAAAATTATCCATTTAATAAGTCACAGGATGGTATGACCACTAATTAACTTGTTATTTTGGTCCCCTCTGCTTATCTTGGTTGGGTTATTACTGCTCTAATTTGACTTTATTATATAGTATTCAACTAAGCATAACCACTAACTTCTTTTTGGGAACCTCTGGACAATTCGTTGTAGCTACTATCGTTGTCACTACAATCTTTGCTACCATCTCGATCCTTTGGGTGAACACTCTATAGTGATTGATTTGTGCACACTAAAAAACCCCCCCCCCCCCCCCCCCCCTTGTAATAGTCTAAAAAACACATGACCAATAACGTGTCACAATAGTAATTAAGGTGTTTCTGATCAGATGACTTCATATAACGGATGGTGATATAAGTCATGACCTAAGGCCGTAGTACATACATAGCCATATAATAGCATATGTCACGCTACCATATATATTCAACGTGATGATTATGTTTTTTGGGAGGATTCACAAACTAGATCAACGGCGGAGTTTGCTGATGTTTTCCAAAAATAGTTGAATTTGTTGATGTTTTCCAAACACCATATCACACTATGAAACAATCCTAAAGTTTCTAGAGAAAATTGAAGGAAAGGTGTCTTTTAAGTCTTGAATGAAGGATTGGTGACATTGACCAACAGATAGGGTCAAATATTATTAGGAAATTTGACCAAGTTAATTGTGGATTTGATTAATATTTTCAAAACTTTATAATCTTTTAAAAAATACAAATCAACCCAACTCATACCCTCTTCAATCCAAATCACCCACTCTCTCCTCTCTCTCGACAGCTTCTCTTAACTCTCTCCCAACCAACAGTTCTGCAAAATTTCTCCCTTCAACCCCCGACGACTTCTACCTCCAATGAAAAATAGTTGGGCTTCGAGTTCCCCTCTTTAATTCAATCAACCTGTCTCTCATCCCTCTCTCGACAGCTTCTCTCAACTCTCTCCCAACCAACTGTTCTGCAAATTTCTCATTTCAATCCTCGGCGACTTCAACATCCGACTACAAATAGTTGGGCTTCGAGTTCCTTTTCGACTTCAATCGACGTGACAGCCTTGCTCTCCGGCCACAACAGCTTCAAATTCTTCATCGGTTCTTTTCTTCTTTCAGATGTAAAAATTTATGGCCTTTTTAGTTTTGAAGAAAACGACGAACTTGATCCAACTTCTCTTATAGTATTGGTTAACAATTTCAATATTTGTTGCACTAATTTAAAATGCGGTCTGAATAAAACCCTAATTTCTGATGTTTCTTCTCTTCTCTTTTCGAAGTGAATTATGATATTTTGTTGTTTGTTGCATTTTTTTTGAAGTTTGATTTTTATTGTTTGTGTTTATAAAAATAAAAGGACAATTTGGTTTGATTTGTTCTGTTCTTGTTCTTGGTAAAAATGGTGAAATTGCTGTTTTTTGTTTAACAAAATTGTGCTACTGTTTCCTCCGACAAATTACCCATCTGGTGCAACATATTAACCATCTGGTACAACAGATTTATCATATGATACAACAAATCAACCATCTAATGCACCAGAGAAACCATCAGATTACAATTCTGATGCAACAAATTAATAATCTGATGCAACAGATTAAATATCTGATGCAACAACTTTACCATATGTTGCAACAGATTAAGCATCGGATAAAAAATCTGATGCAACTAATTAATCATCAGGTGCAATGGAAGAACCATAATATTAATGATCTGATGCAACAGATGAACCTCCTATGGATAAAATCCTACTAACTCTTCCTACAAGAAAAGTCCAAGACTTGATTTTTCCAACTGATCATTCATCTGCCGCGATAGACGACCCTAAGTTGGAAGAAATCTAAACAATATTGACCGTTGATAACTATTCCAATAGATCACTCATGTGTTGCAACAGATGTATGACCTGTTGCACAGACCATTCATGTTTCTCAATAGATGAGTGATATATTTTGTATTGTCGCAACAGATTAATCAGCCGTTGCTATGGATTATTTAACTGTTCCAACAGATCACTCATATGTTGCAACAGATGATGTCACAACAGTTGTGTGATCTGTTGAATAGACCATTCATCTGTCTTAAAAGTTGAGTGATATATTTTGTATTGTTACAACAGATTACTCATCTGCTGTAATAGTTTGGTTATATGCTGCAACAGATATACTACCTGGTGCAACAGATCGGTGATCTGTTGCAACTGTTATTTTACTATTTTTCTTGTTTGATTTACTGTTATTCTTTTTTAACGATGCATTAATCAACAATAATATATTATTTTATGTTTCTGTTATTTTTAGATAATATGGTTCTCAGAAGAATAAAAACCAAATCAAGTCCAAGTAAAGGAACACGTGAAGCAGCTAGGCTACATCTACCACTCTATAAGCTTGCTTTACAAGCATTATCTCAATTACGAGCAGAATATGATGAACACGGGGAGGAGGAATGTTTTAAAAGAGATGATGCAGATGCTAATAGCCCTTCTACCAAAGAGCTGATCAAAGCCTTCAGCATTGATCGTTATCATATGAGAATGCAGTGCGACGGTGCCGCAGATTTAATGGGTGATTTTGTGGTTAAGTCAGCCATGAAAAAATCTTTCGACACCTCATAAAATTACTTCGAGAACAAAAATTGGATGCTTATTTCAGGGACAGCTTCTTTGATTAATATCTTGATTTGCTGGAGGACAACAATGCTCGTTTGTAAATGAAAATGGTATATGAACTTCTCAAGCGTAGGTTTATGTACGAAAATAAAGATAAGATGGATGAGGTGTGGATAAATTACTGTGGCATGCCTGTTTGTTTTGGTTGGAAGGAGTTTTCCATAGTTACGGGACTAAAAGCACCCTGCACACCCAAAAAAGGCAAAGGCAAGTCGTGTGATCGTGATGACCTGGTGTCCATTGTTGGTCCAAGCTTCAAAAACAAAAATTTGATAGAAGCGTTGAAAAGTAAATGACTTCCAAAGAAGCACAAGCAGTCATTGTGCTTGGTTTGGTTTGTACATAATATTTTTTTGGCGAGAGACGTTAACAATAACATAAGCCTCGATTTAATAAAGCTCTCCGAGGATCTTGAGGCATTTAACATTTATCCATGGGGGTAAGAAAGCTTCAAAATGACTGTCAAATATTTTTTGACTCCGTTAGCATCAAAGACAGTCAACTTATATGGCTTCCCATGGGCTTTCATAGTAAATGATTCTTTCTTCTATTATGATATCATTCATTTTTTTGGCTCAATAATGGTTTTAATTTATTGGCGTTATTTTATAGGATTGGGTGTTTAAAGTCATTTCTTATTTAAGACAACAAGTGAACTACCAGGAAGGAGTTTCCTGTCCAAGAATCTTGAGATGGTTATCGGCCAAAACTATAAAAATGCAAAATTTCTTGATCTCTTCAACCCCCCGAAGGATGCAATAAATATAATTATATTTAATTTTTTCTTTTAATTAATGTTTTTTTGAATGATCTAATCATCATTCTAATATATGTAATGATTTATGTTAGAATGTGCATCCATCGCTAGTTCCGACCAATCGAGAGTTGAAGATGTTATTTTTTATTACTTTACGGTCTGTGCACACTTTATCGGGCCCTAAGGTCATCGACAGAATAAAAATAGAATTATTTGGAGCAACAACTATTACAAGAAAAATAATTTTGGAGGGTGGGCTTGTTGTATTGATAGATCTGTTGGTGGTGGTAGTGGTGCTGCTGGTGGTGCTAATGATGCTCCTCTTACAGTATTTAAAGCAAACCATTATGAGCATAATCATACTGGTTATACAGATTTTGCCTCTCCTAGCGAATGTTCTGCATGCAAATGTCAAGATTGCAGGGCGAAACATGATGTAGTGATTAATGCTATTAATGCATTAACTACTTCTGTAAAGGAATTGACATCTAAGAAGGGTCTCATTCCATCAAAGAGGATTTTATTTCTATCCTCTCCATTAGAGATTAGGGCTAAGAGGAGAAGGAGAGTGATTTCCAGGGCATTATCAGGCATCCAAAAAAGTAAAATTGCAACTCCTCTGTCTGCGTGTTGCACTGGGCAACGTACAATGTCTAAAGGAGAGCAGCACGAGCTGAAAAAGGCGAATATATTATATGTCTTCCAACTGACAAAACAAACAGACACATATCTATTTCAACAGATGACATATCTGCTGAAAATTATCAAACAAATATATATATCTATTGCAACAGTTGACTAATCTGTGGCACCAGATACTTTATCTGGTGCAATATATGTCTCATCTGTTTTAGCAAATCAAACAACTCTTCATACCACTTTTATTTGTACCAACAGATGACCTATCTGCTGCAACAGATGATTCTTATGTTGCAATAGATGGTTTATCTGTTAGAAATTATCACACAGGGTCTTCCTCATGTAGAAATTTGTCCAAACAGTTGATTTATTACTGCAACAGAAACATAATATGCTTTGGACAATTTAAAATGGGAGGAAGACCTGTTTGATTTGCTAGAAGAGATGAGTTATCCTTTTCCGTTTTGTTGTATCTCCATGATTAGCTTTGACCGATTCTGGCTTTCCAGGTGGATGTAGAAGAAGCTACTACTGAACAACATTGACAATATGCTACTATTTTTATGGAAATACGGAGAACAGAAAGCGTAGAAATCGTACGCAAGCGACAATAAGATCCACTACGAAGAAAGCCAAATTCCATAGCACCGATGAAGAACAACTTATCTATACTGAGTAGATCTTTATAGATTGAGCCTGTCATAGCAATCTTTGGCAGTATACTTAAATTGTTGTTGATGTATTTGTTGAGATCTGTATCCATAACAATTTTTTTACATTTCATTTATTCGTTGACTTATTTCAGCTAATTTATGAAGGCTTCGATTTATTTTATTTTGTCTATGAATTTTATTTATTCCTTAGATTTGAACTTATTAATTGAAAAGGAATACTAGATTCAAATATTGCAACAGATAATGTATCCGTTGCAACAGATGACACATTTATTGGACAAATCGAATGGATTTAGACATATGTTGCAACAGGTAGGTAATCTGTTAGAATTTATCAAACAGGTCTTCCCACTATTGAAACAGATGGAATTTAGATAAAAACATCGAGATAATGTAACTGATGACACATCTATTGGAAAAAAAATAGATTTAGACATATGTTGCAACAGATGGACTTTATCTGTTGCAACAGACGACACATCTATTGAAATAATCGAACAAATTTATATATATGTTATAACGGGTAGGTTATCTGTTATAATTTATCAAACAGGTCTTCTCACTGTTGCAACAGATGGACTTTAGATAAAAACATCGAGATAACACAAAAGGTGACCAACCTATTGCAACAGATAAACTATATATCAGAACAGGTAGGATAACTATTACAACAGACGTAGAATCTGCTGCATTACAAAAATTTAACTTTCGTTGGACATAAAAAATTGCCACTACGTGTAAAAAGGTTAAAGTGAATTGAATTGAAACAAAAAAGGCGCAACCCATCGACGGTGTTCAGTTCAAACACCTAAAATAAAATAGGCATCAAGTAGACATGTTCTTTTTAAACACGTAAAATAAAATAGGCATCAAATGTGTCAGTGTCAATCTGGGATATTTCGCTGACTTGCCGTCACTTGGCCCCCAACGGTCATTTCCCCCTCCCCCATTGTCTTATATATTCATCTTCCTTCTAAAATTTAATCCTAAATTTTCAAATCTTCTTCTTCATCGTCATCTTCTTTTATCTATCAAAATTCTTCAAATTATTACTTTCATTTTTTCCAACTGACCTTGACAATGTCGAGCGCTTTTTCCACTATTTTTTGTGATAAAGATTTTCGATATTGTAAGTGCGGTCATGAAGCTCTGTTAAAGACTTCTTGGACTCAATAAAATCTGGGTCGTAGATTTTTTACTTGTAAGATTTCCATGGTAATATTTTTTTATTTAATTAGTTGATTAATTATTGACTTGTAATTGTTTTATAATTGTGTTCTCTTTTTTATAGAAATTGGATGGATGCGATTACTTTGATTGGTATGAAGAACGACACCCTTCACAAGTAAATCTTGTAATCTAGGGTTTTTGAACAAAGTCAAGACTTCTGAAGAGAAACTAAATCGAGCAAGAAGATACTACATTGTTGCCGTTATTGCTACTGGTTTGGTGTTGTTGGGCACATGAATATTAAAGCCTAATTGCTAAAATTTTCATGGTGGTGTGTGTATTTGCTATTGGTTTGTTATCAACGAGCACATGGATATTCAAGCGTAACTGTTGGAAAATATCATAAAGATTTAGGCATATGTTCTAAAATTTAGGTCATCTGTTGGAAATTATCAAATAGGTCTTCCCGCTGTTGCAACAGATTAGACTTAGATTATTAGATTATTCATAGAAATAACATTGGCGTAATGAAACAGATGATCAACCTATTGCAACAGATAAACTATCTTCCAGAACGTATTAAAGATATTTTACAACTGACTGACAATCTATCTATTGCATTATAAAAAACTCAACTTTCATTAAAAAAAAATTATTTCCACTACATGTACATGTAATAAGTGAAGGGTGACTTGAAATTAAAAATTTCTATTTCACAGGCTCTCTATATACACAGGCTTCAAGCGTCCAGTTAGTACCCCATAAGCCCAGACCTCTTGCAGGTTTGCCACAGCGTTGTCGCACAAAAAAGTCATTGACTGGGCCATTTCTGTGCCGGTCAGCAAACATTCGATGTGTGCAAGAGCGTGCGAGACGCTCGCTTTAGCGGCATCATCTTTTGGAAGGATCATTCCCCTGTTTCGACCTTCAAAATCCTATGATTTCTTCATCAACATTTCCTTTGGAAAAATGATTCATTAGTTTACTCTCCCTCAACAAGATGGGCAATAGAACCATCAGTGGATCCACGAGGAGAAAAAGATCAAAATTGTCGATGAGAGGTACGTTAAAGTCATAAACATTGATCTTTCCCTCCTCGAGTAGTATCTCAACAATCCGATAATGCATTCCATTTAGTATAATGACTGCAAGAATCCTTTTTGCCTCGGTCCAGCTCTTGCCGTGTGGACTTGGCCTATCCCTTCTAACATATCTTAACATTTCTTCTTCATCCAAGACCAACGTAGGAACTAGGAAATCAAGTCCCACGCCAAGGGCTGACGCCTCTCCATTGAGTTGATTGCACCTATTCTTGAGCTTCTTGCAGAAGTCGAGGTCCATTATCCTATCGGCCGCGTCATAAGCTTCCCGGTACGTTAATTGCCTTTTTCTCATGAGGCAGAGAATTATGTCAACATGCTGTGAGAGAAGAAGTCAATTTTTAAATTGGTTAGCAATTGTAAAGATGCAACGGATGGTCGATCTGTTGCAGAGGGTTCTCTGAATCAATAATACAACGCAACTTATGCAACAGATGGATAATAAGTTGCAACAGAACCACAACCAGTTGCACCAGCATACCTAGCTGTTTCAACAGATATGAAATCTATTGCGTAACTTCTTCTTCATGGGGTATATTAAAAAGGCTAGGTTAGGAAAAGTAAACTTGCCTTGTCCTCGTACGGCATACGCATAACAGTCATGTTCTGGAAGTCTTGGGGGGGGGGGGGGGGGAAGGGGGGGGGGGGGGTGGGGGGCGGGGGGGGGGGGAAAGAAGGCCTGGGTAATCTGGTGCGCCTGACTTGGCATTCCTGGCCTGTGGCAGATCCCTCTTCTCTTCGGTGCCAAGTTCCGCGTATATGTCCACCTTCTTGACTGGCCTTTGAACTTTAACTGCTTTTGGAGAGGGAGGAATTATAATTTCTTTTGATTTCCGAGCGGAGAGTACGTCTCTAATTGCACTTTTCTTTCTTCTAACCAACATTGTAGAAATGTGTGGCTTCCTCACCTTCTTGGATGGTATGACACACCTCTTGGATTTTAATTCCTCAATAGCTTTAGAGATAGCCTATATTTTTTCAAAGAGTTTATCCTGTCTGTCGTTGTACTCATCGCATTCGCAACGAGAACACGAGGGTGAAGAGGGGTAAGAGGGACCTGTGTAAGGGAGAAAAGGGGTATTTTCAAACATATTTATTCTTTATTGAGCATCAATATGCTCATCATCATGAGTGGTAGCAGCACCAGCATGCCTGCCACCAATACCAACAACTCCACCAGAAGAAGCACCTGGATCTGCCTTAGTAAAAGGATGGTCATGAAGAGCCTCAACATTAGGCTGACCTTGCCTAACTGCTCTTCTTATGGTTGTATAGTTTGCAGTATATGGTTAAAATCCGTTTGAGTCTGGTTCAGAGAAACAGAGCAACACATGGATAATCTAATGTAAAATATCAATTAATTGTTGCAACAGCTGCACAAAATGGGTAATCTGTTATACAACAGATGATCTGTACATCGCAACAGATAAATAATATGTTATCAGATTAAACATTTCTTGCATAATTTGCAGTAGATAGTTAATCTTTTTGGAGTCGGGTTCAAAGAACCCAAGCGACGGATAGATAATCTGATGCAAGATATACCCCGTCGCAATAGATGTCCTATCTGGTGCATCAGGTTTAATATCTGTAGCACCAGATGTAACATCTGTTCAATATCTTTCTTATCTTTGAGTGGAATTATTTTACTTGAAGAAGACGTACTGCATCATCCAAAGGGTTAAAGAGATCAGCCTCCTTAATATTGGTGTTGCTCTTTGCAGCCAACCACCTAAACATCCTTGGATGAGAAACCTCATCCGGGTAATCCATTAACTGCTTTCGGAGGGGAGAAATGACTTCAAATCCCCAAGCCTAAAAAATGTAAATAGGAAGCAAGCAAAAAAAAATCATAATAACTATATTCAATATAAATTAATGGATGAGTAAAATTAGTGATTAATTTTACCATGAAATCCCAAGGAAAGCCATATAATGTGGTCGTCCCTGAGGATAGCTTTGTCAGTAAATATTGGACAGTCAAGTAGAAGTTTTCATATCCCCAGGGATAATTGTTGAATTTATCAAAATCCTCAGCACGCGCCAACAAATCATCTTCTATGACCTTGTTGATGTCTCTTGCCAATATAACCGAATGGGCAAACCAAACTAAGCACAATTCCTCCCTATACTGCTCTGGTATGGTTTTATCCTTGAGATCTGTGAATAAATTCGATGCTTTGTAGCCACGTCGAGCAATATCAAATAACCCATCTATTTTTCCCTTGCATTTTCTTGCCTTGGATCTTTTGCGGGGTGGTGTTCCTTCTGGACGATGGCATCTCAAGCCCGTCACTATAGCAAACTCTTGAAAGCCAAAACAAATAGGCATGCCACAGTAGTTGATCCAAATTTCATCCATCTTATTTTTGCCCCCTCCTTCGGATCTTTATCATCCCCCGCGTACTTGATCCTGGGCTTGAGAAGACCATATACCATCGTCATAGGGAAACGGATACGGGTAAAGGTGTCCTCAGGCAGCTCAAGAAAGCATCCAAAGCAGCTCTTCTTAAAAAGTCCGCCTATATTTTCATTCTTCATAATTTTCATAAAATGTTCAAAATTTTTCCCCATCTGACATTTAAGTACAATTTGACCAGTTAGTTGTTTTCCTTCTGGTTCATTTATCGGCATCGCAACTTGAAACCTGTCAATACTAAAATTTTTGACAAGATCATGCTGGGATGTCGATATTAACTCACGCCCCGTCGGTGTTCCATTATCATCATGTTGATGATCATCCTCTTTCTCTTTCTGACTCTCCAATTTCTCCTCTTTCTCACTTTCAATTTTTTTCATCACTATCTACGGACCTTGTTCACCTCCATCAATGTTGTTTTCATATCTCTCCTTAACTTTACTTTTCCTTGACTGAGATTGTTCAGGAAGCTCCTCCGAATCCCTCTGTAATGTAGCTTTTTTTTGAGTGGTCAGACGTTGATCCACTTTCACTTTCACTTTCTTTTCTTTTGGGAGACATGTTTTACCTACAGACAAAGAAAAATAAAAATTACATTACAGTTGATGTATGCAGAGATTTTAAAAAATACATTACAAATACCACGAATACCGACACACCAACAGCCACCACCACAAACACCATCAACCAATGCTAACAAATAAACAAACACCAAGAATACTGACACCACCACAAACACCACCAACCAATGCCACCACCGGTGCCACCACAACGACCACAAACACCACCACCACCACCAACATCATCCAACTATACCACGACAGTCAATGGAACACTACGACAGAAACTAGGCATTTCTCGAGTTCTTCCTACGATTTTACCATCAAAACTTAAAATTGTAAACCCATTCTCGAAGATAATACAACTAAAAGTTTTATTTTTCATTATTAACTTAAAAGCCCTTATTTTTTAGAAAATAAACAAATATAGAGCTCTTCTAGAACTTTGTTGCCTACGAAAACAAAGAAAATGACTGATACACGCAAGAATGATGTCGAAAATAACACCTATGTGGTCGAAAAAAAGAAGAAAAACAATCTGTTGTGGAGGGTTGAGCAAATTTGTTGAGTAGTTATTGTTTGTACTGTATTGTTGAGTGAGAATTAGAGAGAAAGAGCCAGACCTCAAGATTTGAATTGATGAAACGTTTTGTATGGGTTGATTTATATTTTAGAAAAGAATGACAAGTAGTTTTCAAAATGTTAATTTGGTCCGAAATGATCTTAATTATTTTTAAAATCATAAAATACATGCGTAATTTTTAAAATCATATAAAAATAATTGAAGTTGTAGTTGACCGAGTACTCTAGGAGGACCCTATGAAAATTCACCCCTTGTCCTAGATTAATCAATTTAAGTACTATTAGTCTAACATATGAACTCAATTGAAATTTTAAAAAACAAATGTTCAACATGTTGCGTTAGATTTCTCATCTATTGTAAATTATCACTCAGATTAGGTAGCAGCAGATTACGAATCTGATGTAAATTATTAAATAGATTAAGTCATCTGTTGCGACAGATTGCCCATCTGTTGTAAATTATCAAATGGATTGTCATATATCACAACAGATTACCCATATGTTGTAAATTATCAAATAGGCACTGCCATCTGTTGTGGCTGACCCTATGAGAACTCACCCCTAGTCCTAGATTAATCGGTAGTTTATCCTATGAGAACTCACCCCTAGTCCTAGATTATTCAATTATGGTATTAGTACCCTAGTCCTAGATTAATCAATTAAGGTATTAGTCTAATATATGAGGTAGTAGGAATCGGTTCGGCTCAGAGTGATGGATCGCCAACTCTGGTTGGGAGGAACGAAGTATCATTTCATCATGCAATTGACAAAAGACTCAATTGAAGTTGTAGTTGACCCTATGAGAACTCACATTCAATTAAGGTATTAGTCTAACATATGAACTCAATTGAATTATATATAAACAAATATTTAACCTGTTGCAACAGATGTCTTTTTTGTTGGATCAAATTAAACAGATTATGTAATCTGTTGCAACATATTACACATCTGTTGTAAATTATCAAATGGATTGAGTCATATGTTGCAATAGATTACCCATCTGTTGTAAATTATCAAATAGGCACTGTCATCTATTATAGTTGACATTATGAGAACTCAACCCTAGTCCTAGATCAATTAATTAAGGTATTAGTTGAACATATGAGGTAGTAAGAATTGGTTTGGCTTAGAGTGATCGATCGACGACTCTTGTCGGGAGAAACGCAGTACCGTCTCATCATACAATTGAAAAAAGACTTAATTGAAGTTGTAGTTGACCCTATATTCAATTAGGGTATTAGTACCCTAGTCCTATATTAATCAATTAAGGTATTAATCTAACATATGAGGTAGTAAGAATCGGTTCGGCTCAGAGTGATCGATTGCTGACTCTGGTTAGGAGAAATGCAGTATCATTTCATCATGCAATTGACAAAAGACTCAATTGAAGTTGTAGTTGACCCTATGAGAACTCATATTCAATTAAGGTATTAGTCTAACATATGAACTCAATTGAATTATATATAAACAAATGTTTAACCTGTTATAACAGATGTCTTTTCTGTTGGATCAAATTAAATAGATTATGTAATCTGTTGCAACATATTACACATCTGTTGTAAACTATCAAACAGATTAAATCATTTGTTGTGATAGATCACAAATCTGTTGTAAACTATCAAATAGATGAAGTCATCTGTTGTAACAGATTACCCATTTGTTGTAAATTATCAAATAGATTGAGTCATATGTTGCAATATATTACCCATCTGTTGTAAATTATCAAATAGGCGTTGTCATCTATTGTAGTTGACATTACGAGAACTCAATCCTAGTCCTAGATCAATCAATTAAGGTATTAGTTGAACATATGAGGTAGTAAGAATCAGTTTGGCTCAGAGTGATCGATCGATGACTCTTGTCGGGAGGAACGCAGTACTGTCCCATCATGCAATTGACAAAAGACTTAATTGAAGTTGTAGTTGACCCTATATTTAATTAGGGTATTAGTACCCTAGTCCTAGATTAATTAATTAAGGTATTTGTCTAACATATTAGGTAGTAAGAATCGGTTCGACTCAGAGTTATCGATCGACGACTCTAGTCGGGAGGAACGCAGTACTGTCTCATCATGCAATTGCCAAAAGACTCAATTAAAGTTGTATTTGACCCTATGAGAACTCACCCCTAGTCTCAGATTATCCAATCAAGGTATTAGTACCCTAGTCCTAGATTAATCAATTAAGGTATTAGTCTAACATATGAGGTAGTAAGAATCGACTTGGCTTAGAGTGATTGATTGATGACTCTAGTCGGATGAATGCAATATCGTCTCATCATGAAATTTCCAAAAGACTCAATTAAAGTTGTATTTGACCCTATAATAACTCACATTCAATTAAGGTTTTAGTCTAACATATGAACTCAATTGAAATTATATATAAATAAATTTTCAACCTGTTGCAACAGATATCTTTTTTGTTGGATCAAATCAAATAGATTAGGTAATATGTTGCAACATATTACACATCTATTGTAAACTATCAAACAGATTACGTCATTTGTTGTGACAGATCACAAATCTGTTGTAAACTATCAAACAGATTAAGTCATCTGTTGCACTTAAATGTTCTTAGATCTTTTTTTTTATAAAGCAATTTTGGTATTTTCTGTCTGAGATAAAACAGTTAAAATACTAAGGCGGTAAAAAATACTACTCGGTACTACTTGGATAACTCAAAAATCTCCTGAGTGAGTAGTCTTATCTGGTCTTTTTAATGTCACCATCTCCTCGTGCCCCTCAAAATTTATTAATGAATATTTAAAAACCCCCATATCTAGAACTCTCTCTCCTTCAGCCATAAAGTAGTCTAGACTCAACTCATAACTCTTCTTTATTCTTTATTCTTAATTATCTTTGTTGTTTTCTTTTTTTCTCTCTTTTCTCTCTTCTTTCGGATGAAGATCCTTTGGGATCTCAACCAATCAATATCTTTTCTCGACTGAACTGGATATTCTGATCCGTTTGCTTTTTTGACATTGCAGGTATGGTTCAAAGTTACTCTTTTCATCTCGTTTTCTTCTTTGTATGTAATTTAAATTAGATATTTACATCTGTTGCTATTAATGATTTACCCATTACCAGTTTGCTATTTATTGAGAAAATTGAAGGAAAGGTGACTTTTAAGTCTTGAATGAATGAACCATTATTTTTATTAAAATATACAAAAAAAAGTCATCTGTTGGTATAACTTAAAAAGCCTTGTTATCAGTATAGTTTTTTTTATGTCTTTTGTTTGATACTTTGGTGGTGCTGTTGTTGTTGGAGGGAGGGGGTTGTGTTAGAACATGTGATGTTTGTGTTATGGATGGTGTTGAAACATATGGTGTTATTTTGTTTGTTTCTTAGTTGTTGATGCTGTTGGTGGTGGTGTTGCAACAGTTTTCTCAATTGTTGCAACTGATGAATCAGCTGTTGGAACAGATGGAGCAACTTTTTGAAGAAATCAAACCAGTAGCAAGGCTGGTTTGATTTATTCCAACAGATGGCCCATCTGTTGCAATATGTCATCCATTCTTTGCAAGCGATGCCTCATCGGTTGAACAGATGAGTAATCTGTTGCATCATATTGGTCATCTGTTGATTCACTCAATTTTGTGTTACCCTTTTGTAATGTTCTTTTTGTTCTTCTCTTGTTTAATATCAAATGTATTTCTCTTGTTTGCAGACAAAAAAAAGTGAAATTGGATCCACTTTTGCCCGACCAGCATTAAAGACAAGAGTAAAGATAGGTTCAGAGGAATAAGCTACTTGCAGATGGAACCACTTCATATGTGGGAGGTATGTATTACTGATCAACCTATCATGAAAACAAACATCCAGTACGATAATTTTGTGAATGTTTGTTCTTTACCTATTAGGCATTAATTCTTCAAACAAGATATGACATTTTACATTTAAGATTGTTAGGTTCGATCTGGTAAGGCCGAGGGACCAACACGGTGGTGTCGATATCCCGTTACAATTTAATGACGGTTTATGCTTATGCTTTTGTGTCAAATTTGGGGAAGGGTTCAAGTTTTTGGCAGCAATATAAATATCCAATAGTGATTGGATCGGTTTTAATGGCACAATGGACTTGTTGAAAGGCCTTCGAAGCCTCGCACTGCAACAAACAACGATGAATCTAATATAAATTTCCCTGGTCTAAATTTATATGGATGGGTTGTTGGAGGAGACTATTATATAACAGAAGGTGTTTAGGAGAAAACTTGTACGGGAAGAGAGAGGTTGAGAATACCATATATCATCTTAGTACTTGTTTAAGAGGATACACAGGGTCGGAAGGAAAGTGTAGAGAAATTAGCTTATGAAATTGACATGAAAAATGAAAAAATTGGATGAGATGCGAATGTGAAAGTTTATCCAAAAATGAAAATCCATCAGTCGTTGAAGAAAAAGAAGAATGGTCAAGAGGAATTGAGCTAGTCACTTTGCTAGAGACTGCAACTAGCGAGTGCGGCCACAACAAAGACCCATAAAATGCAGGACTAGAACTCTAAGGAAGCAGCTTCGCGAGCATGGAAGGTGGTAAGATTGTCGGTCTGAATTGACATGTAGGTTTCAATTTTGACCGACAGTCTTACCACCTTCTGTGCTCGCGAAGCCTTTTCCTTGGAGTTCTTGTCCTGCACTTTGTGAGAGTCTTCATTGAGGCCGCACTCGCTAGTTGCATTCTCGAGCAAATTGCTTTGTCCAGCTCCAGTCCTATTGACCATTCTTTTTTTTTATCGACTGACGGATTTTTATATTTTGATACACTTCCACATTTGAAGCTCATCCAGTTTTTTCGTTTCTAATGTGAATTTCATTGGCCAATTTGGCTACACTTTTCTTTCTACCCTGTGTTTCCTCTTAAACAAGGTCTGAAATGATATATGGCCTTCTCCACCTCCCCCTTCGTGCATAGGTATTCTCTCAAGTACCTTCTGCTATAAAAAAAGTCTCCTTCACCAATCCATCCATATAAATTTGGAACAAGGAAATTTCTATTGGTTCTATCGTTGTTTGTTGCATTGTGAGGCTTCGGAAGCCTTTTAAGAAGTCCATTATGCCATTAAAACCAGTCCAAGCACTATTGGATATTTACACTGCCGCCAAAAATTTGAACCCTTCCCCAAATTTGACACAAAAATATGTGCATGAATCGTGTCATTAAATTGTAATGGGGTATCGACACCACGGTCTTGGAATCCTTCGGCCTTATCAGTTCGCACATATCAAACTAAACTATACAATTCAGGATCTTGTTTGAAGGATCAGTGTCTAATCATCGGTAAAAAACTACATTCACAAAATCATTGTACTTTATGTATGTCTGCATGGTAGCCTGGTCAATAATATACATAACTCGCATGCATGAAAATGGGATCCATTGCACGCATCTTATTCTTCATACCCCATCTGGACATGTCAGTGTTGTTTATTCATCTGCACGAATGTTATGACTATTAAAATAGAGGTGTGAAGAGTCATGACTTTTTATCTTAACACATTCAAAACAACTGATGAATCAAAATCTCCATCTGTTGCAACTGACGAATCAACTGTTTGAAGAAATCAAAACATCTCCTCCAACATATGATCCATTTGTCCCAACAAATAATTTATGTGTTGCAACAGATGGTAAATCTGTTGCGATAGACCTGACTTTTATTTTTATAATTAATTTGTACGCATATGATTACTTCTTTCTAAAAATATTTGTTTCAATTTAGTTTTCCTATTTATAAAATTAAGAGAATTTTATTATATTCTTTCAAGATTACCCCTATTATTAAATGACTACATAAAGTATATTATTCACATTTATACTTTTTAATCATAATTAATAAGGTCAATTTGACAAAATAATCACCTAATTTATATTTTTATTAATTGGTGTGCCAAGCCCATAGGGCCCAACTAATACGTAACGGAGAGACTATTAAAAAGAGGTGAAGACTTTTTATCAAACACATTCAAAACAACTATTGAACCGAATACTCCATCTATTGAAATTGAAACTAATGAATCAACTGTCAGAAGATATCAAAACATCTCCTTTATACATACTATCCATTTGTTGCAACAAATAATACATAAGTTGCATCACATGTCTTATTTGTTGCATATACAAACCATCTATTGCAACAGATGGTAAATTTGTTTTGACAGCCGTCTGTTGCATATTCAATATATCCATCTGTTGCAACAGATGCTAAATCTGTTAGAAATGCTGGACGATCAGTTGCAACATCCTAATAATAATGGCTTTTATCGAGTCTCAAACCGCGATGAAAAGGTAAGAAGTAATTAGTGTAAAATAAAAAGTCACGACTTTTCATAGAAAACAAAATGCCACCAGTTTGAATGTAATTAATACAATGGAGCTGAACAGTCCTACCTTTTGGCCTGACACGTCCAGATAATATTATAGGTCCCTCCTTAATCTTCATTCAACTCTATTTATTTCTTGCATTTTCCCCTTTGTGTGACATCTTCAACCACTTCTCTTCAAAGAGCATATTCCTTTCTTGTTGAGGTAAGTTTTTCTCTGGCGTAAATTTACTAGTTGGTCGTATACGTTGTATTACATTGTGAATATTTTTTTTTACATTTGTCAATTCATGTGTGTTCTAGCTATGGCTGATCCTTTTTTGGACATTGCTATTCTACGCGACACAGTGCGGGAACTTCAAAGGTAGGTTAATGACCTGCAGAGCGAGTTGGTCGCTGTGAGAGCGACAATATTCAGAGAGATTCAGAGGTTGATGAGAGCCCTACTACTGCGAGTTGATTGGCCGACTGTCATTAATGATGATGATGATAATAATAATTAGAATGTATTTTTTCTTTTAGCGTATGTATTTTAATTTTTCTATATCGGATCTATACCCGATGTATTTTATTTTTCATTTAATGAAAAAATTTACTTTTAATCAGACTTTGGCGTTTTAATTCTTATTCAATTTTCATTCTGTTTATTTCTTCTAATCTAATACATGTTAACATGTCGACGATTGGAGGCAATGCTGAATCCAGTAGCACTAGCAATTTTGGCTTTTGAGTTCTTTCAACAGATGGACCATGTGCTGGAACCGATTGGTCATCTGTTGGATTTTAATAGATTATCCATCTCTTCCAATAGATTTTCATCTATTGGAGGAAAGCATTCCAGTTGTTTGTGCAACTGTTGAGAATAATTGTGGTCTGCTGTATTATTTAGTTCATGTTTTGCCTCATTTTATTGATGCAGAAGTTATTTAAAAAAAGATATTTTATATATAATAAATGATAACATTAGGTTCACAACAATGAGTTAAATATATAAAAGTCCACAACAAACAAACAAACAACAACACAAGTTTCTGCAATTACAATGATCATGGTGGATTATGATTCGAGCATGTAGTTCTTTTGTGGCCAGCGCACTTACACATGGAGCACTTGTTTCTTCTTGATGAAAATGATTCTCCACTCCACGCCTCCTTTTATATGGCTTTCTTTCCGGTTTGATAGTGCTCGGGTCAATATATGGAGGAGGTATTAATCTCCCCATAAGCTCTACTAGAACAACCCAAGATTCTTCGGGAGGCACCGGAGTAATATGCCCACTATATGCCATTTCATATTTTTTCACCGAATAATATTGAGAGGAGTGCTCATAAACTTCAGGTCCATATTTATGGCCGTATTGAGCTCGAAGGGCTGCCATAGTGTCACGCCCCAAAATCCCATCGGGCCGGACTGACACCCGAAGCCGAGAAGGCCCAGGAGAACCCGTTCAAATACCTGTACTTTCACTTACATGTCACCAAAAATTTGGACAGCACTTCGTTGCATATAGAAGGGTCTAATTACCTGTATCAGCACAACACGCACAAATATATATATATATATAATACTTGGCCGTCGGGGCCACCACATATACAAATATAACATCACTATATAAACTTCCATGAATTTACCCTTCCTTATGTCTACAAAGCATCTAGGATATACATGACATAACTAGGGTCAGGACAAACTCCCGCCCACACATGACTCATGTACAATAACAAAACATAAGGGACCGACTCGAAAAGCTCCGATGCAAACTGGAGCTCACCAACAATAGCTGTATGACCTGGCTCCTATCTATGCTGTGAATGAGCTGAGCACCTGTGCCTGCAGCATGAAATGCAGGTCCCCCGTGAGGGACGTCAGTACGAAACATGTACTGAGTATGTAAAGCTGTAAATAATCATATGTGGTATGGGGGATCAAGAAAATCAGACGCAAGTGAACAAATTATAATAGAAGTAAACCACACTTCATAAACACTTTTAGGATCATGTACATTATCTTATCATTAATCTAAATTGAGTTCTTGAATTCAAACACATTTGTGGAACGGTATACATTCGTTCATTTCATTCTTTACAATTATCATTCGCCATTACCTCCTCCTCCCGAACCTCCAACCACCTAACAATAATCAATACTGTACCGTACTATGACCATTAGGCTGCCCCCAGTACATATCAACTGTAATCATATCAAATATCCGGATCGGCCCATGCTAGGCTTAAGCCCCTGAGCTACCACCCACACGTATATCAAGTAACACACATACGAGATCTTTCCAATAACTTAGTTCAAAAGCTTTTGAGATTATTACATTAGTGTTCATGCCAATATAGTACCTTTGGAATAATGATACATCAATAGGAACCAAGTAATAGACTTTCTATACAATAACG
>NC_061111.1:42192864-42202846 GCF_002878395.1 Capsicum annuum
TTTTATGATATTAAATATTAATTTAAATGGCAAAATCCTATATTACATAGTTATTTACATTATAAAGTCCTATTCTATTTTAGATAGGTAACTATGACGTCAAAAAATACCCTAAATTACAAAGCTTCTTACAAAGTCCTATATTAAATATTTATTTAAAATTACGTTGCAAATATATAGCAAGGAGGTGAGAACAAGATATAAAGGGTTACATGTTTTATTATTATATTTTTTATTTAATACCAAAATTAAACTATCACGTTGCAAATATATAGCAAGGAGGTGAGAACAAGATATGAATGGTTACATGTTTTATTATTATATTTTTCAATTAATAACAAAATTAAACCAAACCAAATTATGGATAATCGAGTTTTCTATTAATTTGATTTAGTATGATTTTTTTTATTTGATCTGTACAACCCTATTTAAAACAATAGGACTTGATTTATTTATTTTATAAAATTGTTTTTATGTTGATTTTTTTTTTACTTTTTTGAAAAAATCAAAGTTGGTTTGAGTTTTTTATTTTTAAATAAGTTAATACTATACATTATTTAGGTTGAGACTTTTTCGAAAAGAATACGTTGATTATACATTATTTAAATTTTTGAAATTAATGAAATGTCCCTATTTCATCTAGATAAGAAATCATAATATTTAATACTTCTAAATCAATTAAAATTCAACTTATATAAGAAGAACTTTTAAAACTCTATTTAAGTAATATTTTCAATCAAATTTTACAAGAAACATAAACATTGACTTATTCTATTTTTAGTTTTCTTCTTCTTCTTCTTCTTTTTTTTTTTTTTTTTTAATATTTTACACTTCATCCTAATTGTTTTATCAAATTTACTTGAAAATTACATAATGAAATGACAATAGTATATATTTTTCTTTTCAGTAATTAACTTTTATGTCAAGAGAATGACAGTAGCATATAAGCTACCACCAGCCCACCATGGTTGTTTGATTTATATTTATATTTATATTTATATTTATATTTATATTTATATTTATATTTATATTTATATTTATCAATAATCTATAATCTATAATATATTAAAAGTGTGAAGGACCATAGAATATTATTTGAACGTTTTGCCATTCATTAAAAGTATCTGCTTTAGATAAATTCTAAGGATTTAACTTTAAAAATAAGGAAAGATTTTAAATATAGAAAAAAAAAAGTCGTACTACAAATATGGTTCAAATATATGTGTCACTCATACCCTCTAGCAGTAAGGAAAAGAGATACTACTTGACAAACGTAAAAGTGATGATCCATTAACAACTTGAAACTTCGGGTAGTGATATGTATATGGGCTTACAATAAAATATATGTTATGTTTGCATTATTATATTAAAGTGTGAAAGATCTTGAGAATAAAGAGTGAAGGATCTTTAAGAAGTGATTTGAACTTTTTGCACTTCATTAAAAATCTCCGTAATAGACAAAATTATTTAATTTTAAATAATCAAAAGTTACACGTGCGAGGCATGTGCGACAGAATCAAAGTTATATTGTTATTTTACAAAATCCAATATTATATTAAATATTAAACATGACAAAAACGGCAAAATCCTACGTTATTTTGCAAAATCCTATATTAAATATTATACATGGCAAAAAGGGAAAAATCCTTCTCTAATATAAATGGCAAAATCCTTCGATTTCAAGTAGGTATAGTTTGGTCCTATTCAACCTCCAACAATTAATCTCTTTTTGTAGTCCTATATTTATAATCTATATCTATCTATCTATCTATCTATCTTCTATCTATAATCTATAATCTATAATCTATAATCTATTTACTATATTTATTTGTATAATATATAGCAAAACTGATTTGAATTTTTTATCCTTCATTAAAAGTTTTTGCAATAGACAAAATTGTCTTTTTACTTATTTTCTTCAATTATTATATCATTATATTTATAATATTTAAAATAAAGAAGTCCTAAATCTAATAAAAGAAAACCTCAAACTGACCAAAAAAGAAAAATCAAATTAGGCGTGATTTTTTTTATTTTTTTTTGTATTAGGAGGACTCTCTCCTAATAAAATTAAGACGTAAAAAAATTTAAATTGAAAAAAAAATCCTAATTAGGCTAACTTTGCTTTGTATTAGGATTCTCTCCTAAATAAAACAAGATGCTAATAAAAGAATTTTAAGATTTGTTCTTTTTACCAAAATTACTTCATGATATAAAAGGAAAAAAATAAATCCTAAATTAATAGTTTTTGGGAATTTGTATAATTCAGTGGGTATATGTGTAATCTACGCTGCAACTTTGAGCACTAACTGCAACTATAAATTTAATAGTTCTTGCAAAGAAACTTAACAGGTTTAGTTTTATTGTTTTGATATCTCTATTATCGTATTGCTTTGTTGTAGTTTACAGGTGGTAGATGAATATCAATCGATTTTGAGTAAATTTTTGTGAAAATATTAGATTTAATTTTATTATTTTGATATCTCTATTATTTTATTATTTTATTATAGTTTACAGGTTGTAGATGCGTCCCGATCGGTTTTGAGGTTAGTGTAAAAGGTAGGTTTAGTTTTTTTATAACTCTATTATCGTATTGTTTTGTTGTAGTTTACAAGTGGTAGATGAATGGCGGTCGGCTTTGATTAAATTTTTATGAAAAAATTAGGTTTAATTATATTATTTTAATATCCTAATTATCGTATTGTTTTATTGTAGTTTACAGGCGGTAGGTGAATGCCAGTTGACTTTAAGGTTAGTATAAAGATTAGGTTTAATTTTGTGATATCTCTGTTATCTTATTATTTTGTTAGTATAAAGGTTAGGTTTAATTTTTTGATACTTTTCCATGCTTTTTTACATTTCAGTTCAGATACGTTGCTCGACTTGTGCCTTTGCATGCTCGACCGCTCCCCTATCCCACCTGTGGAAATATTAGGTTTAATTGTATTGTTTTGATATCTCTATTATCGTATTGTTTTATGTAGTTTACATGTGGTAGATGAATGTTGGTCGGTTTTGAGAAACTTTTTTAGGTAAAGGTTAAGTTTAATTATATTATTTTGATATCTCTATTATCGTATTATTCTATGAAAGTTTACAGGTGGTAGAAGAATGTCGTTAGGCTTTGAGGATTTTTGGGAGGCTAAAGTTAGGTTTAATTGTATTGTTTTGATATCTCTATTATCATATTATTTTGTTGTATTTTACAGCTGGTAGATGAATGTTGGTAGGCTTTGACAAACCTTATGAGATGAATATTGGTAGGCTGCTATTTTTGTTTCTACAGCCTATGGGCAATTTATTCAATTCAATTCCTGTTTTACGAGAATGGTACGTTACTTATGTCCCAACATCATGGTAATTCTAATCACCATCTAAACTCTTGCTTGTGTTTGATTATTTATCAGAATTTCTTACTTTTATAAGTGGTTCTTTTGAAATATCAAGCGGTCCTTATACAAGTCTGAAGTCTATAGAATCTATTACAAACAAGGATTTATATGGACCATTTGCCCCACATCTCATTCAATTGATGCCAACAACTTCAATTATAGTCTATTTAGTGATTTTAATGCTAACAACAATTTCCTTGGCATTGAGAGTACCCTAGGTTTATTTGAAGACCAACACATCCTTCATCGTCAATGTGAAAGGTCCTAAAGTTAAATCTGAAAAGGAAGAAAATTGATGGACTCAAAAATATACAGTAGTTCATATAAATCTACATCTATGCTTATTTGATTTTATTTTGTGTTAGATTCTGATAAAGAATTTGGTATTTGGCATGATCTCGTAAGGTTTATTGTTTTGAGTTTTATTAAGAAGTATGAACTAATTATTAAAGATGGCTAAGCTTTGTTCTCTATAATCAGTCTTCATAGCTTCTATCTTGATTGTGAATTGTCGTCTTAACTCATATTTTGATTAAAAAAAATCTTATTATTAGGATCTTGTTTAACCAATCTTGCAAAGGCCAATGCTTGTTGCACAGTGGTATGGGTGAAAGCTTATATTATTTTCTAAGTAACATCTAGCTTATTGTAAGTCTTTATTCGTGAATTAAGACCTTATGAATACTATTATCTAATTAAAACATAGCTCATCTAATACCAACACACCTGAAAACTTAATACTGATTAGAGTTTCATAGCTAGACAAGATTAGGATGGAGCAGGTGGGATATATAGTTAGGGACCATAGCGATCATAGGATAATGCATAGCATTTACTTCTAAAATGGCAATGATAAAAAAATAGTTAGGAGAAAAGGTTTAGGTATAAAGAAAATATTTCAACATCCTATGCATGCATCACTAAATTGGTCAAGCATTCCTATGTTCCCCATCTCACTAGCTCTCTAAAATTAGTGACGGATCCAAAATTTTAAGGTTGTGGGTGCTTAAATTTTTTTTAACGTAATTTGCTAACGATGACATAATATAAATATATAACTATTTAAATGCAACATTAAAATAAAAGTACAATTAATATTACCACCGGCAAAAAAAAGCTTTCGAAAGAATAGTAGCATTAGAGCTTGGTTGCCCACGTTTTGATCTAATGACAAACTTATCCATCCCGATATATATAGATTTATAAAATTTCATGCAAAACAAGACCCAATTAATACAACTTTCAAGCAAAAATCATTCATAGAGTCATATCTATAGAAGATTGGTGAATTTTTTTTTTTCTAAAATCCTTATTTCATTATTGTGACATTTAGGATATTGGTGAAGTAGCAAAATATTTCAAAACTAATTGCTAAATGCTAAACAAGATACATGAATTTATTTTCGGTTCGTACGTTTGCTATCTATGCTACTGTCAACTGGGTGTAAGAAGGTGTCGATTGTAATTTCCTTCTATCAGTTATCACTTGAAATTGTGAATTAAAGATTATCTTAATGATCTAATCATAAAGTGACTACGTATATATTTTGTAGTAATATTGTTTAACTTTCCTCTTAGCAAAGCAACATATTACATATATGTGTTATTCATCTTTTTGAGAGGAATAGTGGATCACCTAAAATTTCCCAAATCAAATACTCTTTATGGCTTATGCTAACTCAGATATTTTCTATAGCAATAATAATGGATAAGAAATAGATACATATCATATAAAAATTCAAATTCAACATTATATTTTGAATTTTTAACTCTAACGATAAATTAAAGTACCTGCGTTTTGAGATTAGTGGATGAAGATTATAGAAATTGAAAATAAAATTGAAAGAATAAGAGAAGAAGATGAAATTTTATTTTTAAATTTTGGAAGAGAAAACTGAAAAGTTTTTGCCTTGGTGAAGATTGAAGAAGGCCAAAGTTTTGACCTTTTAAGTTTTAAGTAAATAAGGAAGAATCAAGAATGGTTTACTTTTGATTTAATAAATTAAGAAGTGAAAAAGAATATAAAAATAAATTAATATGTTATGGTATATGTGTACACTTTATAGCTGTAAGCAAATAAATGTAACTATGAAGTTAACCGTAGCTGGAGGGGTTTGAACACACGCAACAAGAGACAAAAGTTGCACCTAAAGCCACAACATCCAACTATATTTTTATTCATTGGGTGCTTTTTTATATATAATCCTATTTTTGCTGTGATTCTTATATAATTATACTTAATCTACGTCAAGTTTACTGGGTGTCGGAGCACCCCAAAATTATACATGGGTCCGCCCCTATCTAAAATATAGTACTGAATAAATAATATAATGTATATTATTTTATTTAAGTATAATATGTATTAAGTTACAATTTTCTTTTAGGGAAGAAGTAATTTTGTGTTAATGCAATATAATATCACTTATCATTTATTATTCTTTTTTTACTTTTCACTTATCAATTTATTGGTTGTTCCATTCATAGTGGTACTATTTATGTTGTTAAGATGTTTAAAGTTGTAATTTATTTTATTTTTTAAATTTAATAATTTAAAATCAACTAAAATTTTAATTATTATTAAATTTTTTCTTATTTGAATTATATTGAAACTCCTAATATGTAGCATTTTGAAATCAACTAATCAAGTAAAAGATTTTCTTTCTGAATGTTGTTTAAAATTGCTATTTTTTAAAAGATAATAATTTAAAATCAACTGAAATTTTAATTATAATTAAAAATTTTCTTATTTGAATTATGTTGAAACTCCTAATATATGGAGCAATTTGAAATCAATTAATCAAGTAAAAAATTCTTTTTTTGAATGTCGTTTAAAATGATTAACGTCTTTAGTTAAAATACACGTGCAACACAGGTATACTAAACTAGTATATTAAAAGTGTGAACACCTTTAAAAAAGTGATTTGAATTTTTTGTCCTTTATTAAAAGTCTCTGTTTTAGACAAAATTATCTTTTCACTTATTTCTTCCAATTAATAAATATATAAAAATATATTTATTAAATAATAACTGAGGAAGGAAAACGAAAAATAAAATCGGCTACATAAATGTGAAAGATTTTCTATTAAAAATTGAATCCCTATGTTTATAAAAAAATGTACATGACTTTTCTTTAAAGAAGGAAAAAAAAAAGGACCTAAATTTATGATAGTTTTATGGAAAAAAAAAACTATAAAAAAATATGGATATTTGGCCTTTAACTGATACTAATTCCTAATATTTAGCTTCTTTATAGACCTAGGAGGTTTATAATATTTTATCTTTCAATTTCTTTTTGGTTTACAAATTCTTTATAAAGGAAGTTGTATATCCTCAATCTCATTCATGAATTTTTTGCTTTTAAAGTCACTTTGTGTTTCTCACTAAAATTAAATTTTTGAGGTTCCTGGTTAGTCAATATTCTTGTATATCCTTTAATCATATTGTTTTAATATCTCAATTATCGTATTGATTTGTTGTACTTTCTACTATTTTTTTCTACTCAATATATGTGCTAAATGAATTTTTGATTGGGTTTCAAGAAATTTTGTGTAACGTTTAGCTTCAATCATATTGTTAAAATATCTCAATTATCTTTTTTTTTTTTTTTTTTTGCTATCTGCTATTTTTTTTCCTTAATACAGGTGGTAGATGAATATTATGTCGGGCTTTAAGAAATTTTTATGTAAAAGTTAGATCCAATACTATTGTTTTGATTATTGTAATTTTTGTTTTGTGACTATTTATTATTTTTAGTTATTAATTATTTATCGTTATATATTTTAGGTTCCATTTGGCTATTTTCTGCTCTTTTTATCAAAGAAACTATCCACAATAATTAATTCTGAGAAACTCATCAACTTTCCCAAGGTTTACAATTAATTGTAAATCTAAGGGGCATGCAGTATATATTTATTATTTTATTCTTTAATTAATTCAATTTTTTTGCGGGCTGTATTATGCAGAATAACAACACTTATTTTAGTTTCTGTTTTTTTACTATTTGTTATCCTTAATACAGGTTGATGATGAATATTCGATTGGATTTTGAGGAATTTTTGTATAAAGGTTAGGTGTAACCATATTGTTCTAATATCTCTATTACCATTTTTTTTGTATTTTACGGGTAGTAGATGAACGTTTGATCGAGTTTTGAGAAATTTTTATATTACTGTTAGAGATCCTTTTTTGACGAACTTTGAAGTTACGATTTATATTAATTTCATCAACTTCGAGTATATATTATAGAAGGATTCGATCAACTAATATACTTTCTTATTTGTTTGTTCTACATCTTTTGAGTTTTTCTTGATTTAATTTATTGTTATTTTTGTTTTTAATGTTTTTATATAATTTTGTAAGAATATTTAAATTTTTCATGTAAGTGTACTAATACAGTATTAATCTTTCTTGACCAATTGTTTCTTTCAAAATTTGTAGGGCTATGTCCAGTGGCGGAGCTAGAATTTTCACTAAGGGGTTTCAAAATAAAAAAAAGTAGGCATACGAACTAGTCGAAGGGAGTTCGACATTAATTATATATACATAAAAAATAATTTTAGCCATATATAAATAATATAATTTTCCTTCAAAGGGAGTTCGGATAAATCCCCCTATGATAAAGTGGCTCTGCCACCAGCTATGACCTTTTCTTTTCTTATCAGTTAAAGTCCATCCAATTTGATACTTTGGGTTATATTAAAAGTCTGCAAGAATTAATATTTTGTGCAATGATCTATCTCCACGTATTGGCGGAAGTTGTTTTTTCGTTTTAACCAAATTCAATCTTGGAAGAATTAATCTAGATTCTTAAAATATATAAAAAGAAAAATTGGAAAAAGATTCCTAAAATATATGCGAAGAAGAATTAATATTTATAAATTTTCTATAGGTTATAGAAACGTACTTAGAGGAGTAATTTTACATCATAAACACGTTTAACCTTTAAGATACTACACAAAATAGAAGATTAGTAGTATATTTTTTCATTGCATTATTTAGTCTCCCATTATTTGTATTTTATTTACATATAATAGGAGTTTTACCAATTCAATTTTTCAATTATGCTATGTTTGGTAGTAGACTTCGTGCTCACGATAGAAATTTAATACCAAAACCCAATTAGGAGGAGGAACTAAATGCTACATTTAGGGTTTGTTTTGATTTGGGATGGGATAAATAAAGTTATTTTATAGATAGAGATATTTTATAGGATTAGTTATTCCATCATATATATATATGAAATAACTCATTTTATTATAGTTCAAAATGATGGGATAAATAATTCTAGGACTAATTAAATAACACTCCTAACTAGGCGCAGAATAAAATAAACTTCCATTTTATCCCAAGAGTACTATCACTTTCCCCTCATACCAAACCGCTATTTCACATTCTTATCATCAAATTTTTACTAAAGTCAAGCTTTACAAATATTTCATATGTTTTGATGGGTAAATTCTTATCTGCTTTAGTGTTTAATCAACTCATATGACTTACTATAGTTAATAATTTAATGAAGTTAGAATATATGTTAACTAAATATAATAAAATGCAAAAAGTCTATGTACAAATACATAATATTTATTTATTTATTCATAGATTACACGTTGATGAGCGTCACGTGCAAAGCATGTATATTAAACTAGTACATAGTATATACGTAATGTACAGTTATATTAAATATATATAATATATATATTTTAAATATACACAAATATAAATCAAATGTATACTACAGTCACGTTTGATAAATAATTGGGCGAATTAATATACGCAATTTTCCTAAGATAAATCTACATTATAGGTCCGGCCCAAGAACCACAACAATGAAATTAATAAAGTAAATAAATTATTAATTACATTAATTATTAATAAATTAAATGTAATTAATAAATTAAATGCAAAGCAAATTCAAGTGTTTCTTCACTGCTTCAAGAAAACTGTAGAAATTATTTCATCCACCCATTAAATTTGTAGTCTTCAGAAAAAAAAAAATTGTATGGGTGATTGAACCTATTTTAAATGACCAAATCCATTTCCATAATAATTTATCTGTTGCCAACAGTTTCCATTTGTAGATTTCTTTATGCATTCTGCTTTTCTTTCTAGGGTTTACTTCTCTTTCTTCAATTTATAAGGTACAAAGTTTCTTCCTTTTCCCACTCTTTTAATTGGTTGACATTTTTGTTTAATGAATTCTTGAATTTATTTGGTTAATCCTAGAATTTTAGATTGTTATTTTGTTGTATGGTACATTTGATTGAGCCCCAAATTATTAAATTAAATCTTTCATATGTTTAGAATTTTAATTGGTAGCTGACCTTTTTCATATATCTTTTTCTTTATGGTTTTTTAATTGGGAAAAAATGGTTAATTTTGTGAAAGATGAGATTTTTATGTGATAAGAGGGAGTTGATCGGATGGTAAGCACCCCTTGCTTCCAATCTGACGGTTGTGATTTCGACTCACCAAGGGAGCTGAAGGGGAGGAGCTAGCAAAAGGGGTGGAAGCTCCTGGGGAGGGGTAAAAAATGATGTGACTTTTATGCGATTAGAGAGAGTTGCTCGGATTGTAAACACCTCTCGCTTCCA
>NC_061111.1:42205846-42208873 GCF_002878395.1 Capsicum annuum
ATGCGATTAGAGAGAGTTGCTCGGATTGTAAACACCTCTCGCTTCCAACCCGATGGTTGTGAGTTCGCTTCACGATGTAGCAAAAGGGGTGGAAGCTCCTGGGGAGGGGTAAAAAAGATGAGACTTTTATGCATGTGATAAGAGAGAGTTGCTAGGATTGTAAACACCCCTCGCTTCCAACCCGATGGTTGTGAGTTCTCGTCACGAGGGAGCAAAAAGGGAGAGGAGCTGGCAAAAGGGGTGGAAACTCCTGGGGAGGGGGAAAAAGATGAGATTTTTATGTGAGTTTTGACTTAAAGATAGGACCTGTAACAGAGGGGATTGCATGTATAGAAGATTCAAATGGTTGACTCCAAGTAATTTGGTATTGAGGTGCAGTTAATTGATGGACTTAATGTGGAAGTTTCATTCTTTGGAAGCCGTTTAAGAGAAGACATTTTACGTAAACTGGTATTTAAGTTCATACATTTATCTTAATTGGGATGTGTTTGCGAATTTAACTCTGAATTCCCTATACTAGTGCTGACAAGTGATAATCTTGTCGTTTACTTCTCTTTCTTTTTAAAGAGTTTTTTGGTTATTGAGTGATTTTGTGTGTGTTTGTTGACGTTTTCAGATTTTGGAACATTGAATTTATCTAGGGGATTACGTGTTGGTCGTGCTATGGAGACATGTATTGATTTTGTGCACTGTCTCGACACTGACGTGTCTCTGGACATTATGAGGCGTTTGAATGATGCAGCTGATGTGGTCCGTGCTGGCTCTGTTTCACACCTTTGGCGCCAATTTGGTAAGCTAATCAAGTTTTCCCTTCTTATCGTTGTTTAGGATGTGAGACTGAACTGGCATTCATATTTTTTTTTTCCATCATTACATTACGTCATTTCTCGTGTTGTTAAATTTCATTAACTTTCATCAACGGCAGAATTTTCCTTGTTTCCATTACAAGACTCTTCCAGTCTTGTTTCATATGCTTAGTATTCTTCATCCCATTACATCATGTGATTGCTTTGCATAAAGACTCATAATTACTTTATTTGCATCTTGATTTTGTTTAAGCAATGAGGCTCTATCCTCAATTTGAATATGCCTTGATAAATTATCCGGAATTAGTACAAAATAAGCGATGTCTTGGAGAGATGAAAGGAGAAACGGATCTTTAAAGAGGCAGCAAACCGAATCATAATCAGATTTATTTGATTTCAAGGAAGTGTCAAATACCAATCACGCAAATGAAGTGATTTCTGCGATGAGAAACACGCTGTATGATTTATTTAGTTTCAACAATTAAGATTAAGCTTTGACCAAATTATTGCAATTTTTTGTTTCTATCCGGCGTTTCGTGATTTCAGGACATGTATGAGAAGTCCAGTGAGTCAGCCTGTTGGATGATTACTTGCATCTTGATGCATAGAGAACACGTCATTTGTTATTTCAGTGAATTTAATCAAGAAAGAAACTATCCTTCCCTGTCTTATTGTAAAATTTAACCAAAAAAAGAAAAAAAAAGTAGAAGGAAGTCGACTAAAGGAAGATTTTAAAATACTTTATTATAATTATAAGAAATGCATGGAGAGTTCAAATGACTGAATGAGGCAGCCTGTCGGATAAGTTGCTAACTTAATCACGTCCGAATTTATAGGGAGCGGAGCACATTGTTTAATATTCCAGTGAATTTGATGAATTAATGGATGTGAGCTGTCTCAGTCCTTAAGTAGTTGATTGCATGCATTCTTGTAGAATGATTAGTGATCGACTCTCATCATCAAGTAAAATCCAATTTAAAATGTGTTTTTTTTTCTTTCGGGAACACGATATTGAGTGCTTTATGTTTTAGGAGAGTTTGTTCTGTTGTTGTTTTGACTTTGTGAATATTTGGAGAACTTTCACCAAAGCTCTAAAACATTTTTGAAACTTTCATATGGTGGAACTAAATTCAACCTGACTATACATCCTTGGTACTATGAAATATGTCTTTAAATAGCACCCAAGGGTGTGGCCTAGTGGTCAATGAAGTGGGTGGAAAACCTGAGGTCTTAGGTTCCAATTCCAGCAGAGACGAAAAACACTAGATGATTCTTCCCATCTGTCCTAGCCTTGGTGGACCAAGTTACCTAGTATCAGATGCTGGTTGGAGGTGGTAGGTATCCCGTGGATTTTGTCAAGTATCAAAAAAAAAAAAAAAGAAATATATCTTTAAATAATTTCTTTGGATGAAGGAAATAGACATTCCACATTTTTTTTTAAAAGCAACCTTTGAGGACAAAGTGCATTTTTCAGCAACTTAAAGGGTGGGTTCCACTTTTGGGCATGCCTGGGACCGTTGTTCGTCCTAAAACACTGAAAAGAAACATTGGTATTTTTTTATAAAAAACACCACAACAATTGATTTGGCTTTTAACACAAACATAAGCAATAGCATAGTGTTTATATTTATATATATTGATGACTATCTAGAAGTATCATCTAGTAATATGATACCATACATGGTCCTATTTGCTTATCCTTGCTTTTAGTACCTGAACTATCTAGTTGACTGGAGCTTGCCCGATTGCATGTTGTAAAGTATTTCATTAATTGTTTGTATTTCCTTAACTATTCTGAAAATCATGTTTTCCTTCTTAGTGGTTTGTAAAAGTTATTTTGATGTTGGCACTGTACTCTGCACCGACCTGATCCGAATTTGCTGCCTTTTTGGCTTGACGATGTGGCATCAATTTCAAGGAACTTTTCAATCTCTTTCATAAGATTTTGGCTACATTATGCTTTTCTTTGAGAAATCTTGGCATGCCAGTTTTTATCACTGAAAGTTTATTACCATTTGGAAGAACAAACGGGTTGATGATTTTACTTGATTTGCAGTGGTTACCAACAGACTCGCTAAGCAACTCTGTGTGGGAAGGTTTCAGCAGCTTTCGAGGATTACCCGTATAACAGAACCAGATTTGAGTGAACCTGAAACAAAGGATGTTGGATCTAGCAATTCCAACTGGGATATTCTAAAACGAGAGCATGAAGTTTATGCTT
>NC_061111.1:42211873-42216469 GCF_002878395.1 Capsicum annuum
CCATGGTGGACTGTTTTGATAGGCTAAAGTAAATCGACCATAACTCTTTTCTCCGATATCAGATTTGGGTGAAATTGGTATCGTTGGAAATATAATTCAAAGGGATTTCATTTAATATAAAGTAGGTCACCCAGTTCGTCCTGTACAAGGAGTTATGATCGTTTGAAGTTGACCCTAAAAATTTATTTTGAGAGGCTGAAGTAAAACGATTATAACTCATTACTCAGATGTCGGATTTGGATGAAACTAATTGCATTGAAAAGAAGACTTAAAGATCTTTCTTGTCATATGTGGCAGCTCTCCCAGTTCATTATATTAAGGGAGTTATGATAATTCAAATTTGACCCAAAAAAATGGCTGACCTTAGTAGTTTGTGTGCAGGAAATTTTCCTGCACATTTACTATTCCCAATATCCCGGCCACCGTTTTATAGTTTTGAACGTGCTCGATTATATCCAAAACCTATCCGTTTTTGGAAATCTTTATATCGTTGGAAAGCTTATTCAATAACCTTCGTATGAAACCATCGACGGGCAAATTCCGGTATAAATAAAATAAAATAAAATTAATTCCATATAAATAAGACCAATACACGTACTTGAATACGCCAATATAAGTACTTGAATACGGGGTGTTACACATAGCATGTGGACAAGGTATTTTGTCCAAGTCAAAAACTCTACACGCACAAGATCTTGTTTGAAGATCAACCGTGGCAGCATCACCATGACCGGTGATACGAAATTTGTAATCTGCTATTTTATGAGAGAATAACCTATTCCCCAAACTGATGTTCGTTAATATTTTCTTTTCGATTTCGAGAACAAATCGGGTTCTTTTTTCTGGGCACTTGAACTGCACACGCCTTTCGTTAAAAAAATGGCTATATTTCTCGCTTATTTTTTCAAACATAGCCTTGATGGGAAATTCTCTTTCATCGCCAAATAATGAATTCACCGATTCAGCTATGTTTGATGTCATAATATTGTACCTATAGAAAAGAATCACTTAGTATGACATTAAACTAAACATATAAATCAAACAAGACATTAAATTCATAAGAATGTACCTATTTGCTGGACAGAATGCCCGGTTCCATCTCTCAAAACCGACACGTGCGAGAAATTCTGCTACCTTGGGATTCACATCTGCTATTTGATTGAAATGTCTAAAAACTCCTCTCTACTATATGCTTTAGCTGCTCTATAAAAAAGGGTGACGACCCTTTCGTTGTGATAGTTGTTTTGAATGTTCTCTCCAAGATGCCTGATGCAACAACCAAAGTAAGCTGAAGTAAATAAAAGTGAACCCATCTTTGGAATACTTGGATGCCTATCCGATTGAAAACACAACTCTTTGGTATCTTCGACACAGCGTCGCAGTTGTTCAAATAAAAATCCATAAGAGGCATTACATTCCTTGTCCGCTACACAAAAAGTGATAGGAAAGATGTGATTCTCCGCATCCTGTGCCACCGTCGCTAGCAGAACTCCATTATACCTGCTCCTCAAGAAGATACCGTCGACGGATATGCCTTTTCTCAAATGTCAAAAACCTTGAATTCAAGCACCATAGGATACAAAAAAGTACTTAAACCTTCCGTTTTCATCCAGATGCAATGTCGTCTTACTTCTGAGATTTGTGGACTCAATCATGTAACGAGACTTCATACCCATGCTCGAGTGTTCCCCAAACCAGGTCCTTCGCAATCCCCATGGCCGTATATACCTCCAATAACTGACCAGGACACCCAAATCCGTAAGGAGTTGATTGGTCATAAGCCTTGTTGAAGGGCCTTTGCCATCGGGAAAACTACTCCTGAAATATTCACCGAGGACCTTTGCCGTGGCATGAGGATTTTGGCCCGAGATGTGCTCCGAACCACATGTATGATGCTTTTCATGTTTATGAATGATGAATCTGTCAGAACTTGCGTACTTCACCGCTCTCAACCACCACTTGTAGTTTGAATTAGCACATTTGAAGCAAAAGACACTGCTCGAATTAATCACCTTCTTTATTCTGAAATCTTTTTTCACGCAAGAAATAAACAAAGTGTTAGATAGTTCATTCTTGTCCTTGAATGACATTCCAATAAAAAAGTCAGTCCCGTCATCTTGAAGATTTCCAGATTGTGTCGATTGAGAAGAACTGCACATCGTATTGGTCACATCAACGGGCGTAGGTGTTTGATCATCATCTGGAATCTTCATGTCTAGATCATCCAACCTATCATCAAAGAAGTCTTTTTTTTCTTCTTCTTCTAGATTCTGGTTCTCATTCTCTTTCGTCTTTTCAAGCATGTATACCCTTAACACCGGCCTGGTTGAATCACTTAGATAAGAACGCAACCGAACCTGATCAATTATCTTGAAAGGCAGTACCCTCTGATTTTCAAAAGAGTTATGCATGTAGTTGATGGCGAATTCTTTCGGTTGACAATTCAGTCCAAAAAAGCTGATGATTAAGTTCGCAAAATTATCATACGAAACATCACTTTGGACTGTCATAGCTATCATCTCTTGCATTTCACCTTCCTTCCAATGCTATACATATCGATTGCTCTTCTTAACCCATTGACCATGACAATCCACCCCTATTGTTATTAATCCCTTCATTAGTGGTACCTAAATAAAGTCATTTGTTAAAAAAAGTTGATAGTGATTTCATAGTGCCATGAATGAATCCCAACAGATGTGTTATCTGTTGCAACAAGTAAGTGATGAGTCACAACAGATTCTTACCTGTTGGGATTCATATTACGAGTCTGAATATCTGTTACAATAGATGAATCACCTGTTGGAATTGATGTTATAACTAAATCACCTTTGAAGCTGATTCCAATAGATGAGTGACAGTTGCAACAGATAATTAACCTGTTGGGAAATATGACTTACCTGTTGCAATAGGTTATTAATCTGTTGTAACCTATGTTGGAATTGTGTTCAGGTTCTGTTGCAACAGGTAACTAATCTGTTGCAACATATATGTCAGATATTGCAATAGATGACCCATCTGTTTAAACATGAATCCAATATATTAGTCTTCCGTTGAAACAGATGTCTCATCTGTTGCAACAGATGATTTATCTATTTAAACAGATGGATTTTATGTTGGATTCATGATTGGATTCTATCCATTGTTGGAAAATAACAACACAATAGCAGTTACACAGATGACAAATTCAACTAAAAATCATAATTTGACTTACCAACGTCTCCTATGAAGTAATGCCAAAGTGGAAAGTGATGTTAGAAAAAAAATTTGATCTAAGAAATTGGTCAAATAGCAACAGTATCGGTAACAACAACAACCACAAATGGTCAACAAGAACAAGATGAAGATGATAATGAAGTAGAAGATGATGATAATGAAGTAGAAGACGATGAATGAAGCAGCAACAACAATGAACAGCAAAAATCGCTACGAGAGAGAAAACAACAATGGGTGAGAAGAGAGAGAAAGATGCCTTTTTTCCCTCCGTTTTCCGTTTTATAGGCTAACATTTGGATCAAAGTGTAAATTTAAAAACTTGTGGGTTATTTTCAAACTTTTCCAACTTTCTTAATCCATAATAAAGTAATTGTCAACTCCACCTAATAATTAAGACTTGTGTCACTTACACCTCATTTTAAAACTCTTTTGTCACCTGTGGCCCAAGCCCCCAAGTTTTTACTACAAGTTTTTCCACCAAAATACTTGGACTGTGTATGCAAATATCATATCGCCATGCATTGGACAGTAAACTAAACTCCACTCCAACTACTATTTGGTGAAAATACCTTTTCAAAATAGGATATTTAATCTATGTAAATAGCCAATCAAATTCATTATTTAATCTATAACTGTGATATTATATAAGCTATAGACGGTTGTAAACATAATATTATAATTTACTAGTATTTATTACTCTTACTAGAGGTGAATAGCCCATGTCAGCACGAGCCCAACGCTATAAATATTTTTTAGCATTAAAATTCGATATTGATAAGATATAAACGTAAATGTACACTGATTTAATTAAATATTATTAATTCTAATATATAGATGACTTATATAATTAATTAGGGGTAATATAGTAAAAAAATATTATTAATTCTAATATATAAATGACTTATAATAATTAATTAGAGGTAATATAGTAAATCACGAAGCAATTAGGGGTAATATAGGCAGACATGTCATCTATTTTTTAATTAAATATTATTAATTTTTTAATAAATAAATGACTTATAATAATTAATTAGGGATGATATAGTAAAATCACTGTTAAAGCAACTGAAACAAACGTCAGAAATATCTATTTTTAAAATTAAATATTATTAATTCTAATATATAAATGACATATAATAAATAATTAAGGATAATATAGTAAATCATGGAGCAATTAGGGGTAACATAGGTAGACACATCATCTATTTTTTAATTAAATATTATTAATTTTTTAATAAATAAATGACTTATAATAATTAATTAGGGATGATATAGTAAAATCACGGTTAAAACAGCTGAAACAAACGTCATAAATATATATATTTTTTAATTAAATATTATTAATTCTAATATATAAATGACTTATAATAATTAATTAGGGAT
>NC_061111.1:42219469-42228266 GCF_002878395.1 Capsicum annuum
ATTATTAATTCTAATATATAAATGACTTATAATAATTAATTAGGGATAATATAATAAAAATATATTATTAATTCTAATATATCAATGACTTATAATAATTAATAAGGGGCAATATAGTAAATCATGGAGTAATTAGGGGTGAAATAGTAAATGACGAAGCAGTGGTCGAAACCAAATGACTTATAATAATTAATTAGGGGTAATATAGTAAAAAAAATATTATTAATTCTAATATATAAATGACTTATAACAATTAATTAGGGGTAATATAGTAAATTACGGAGCAATTAGGGGTAATATAGACAGACATGTCATCTATTTTTAAATTAAATATATTAATTCTAATAATTTAATAATTTATAATAATTAATTAGGGATAATATAATAAAAGATATTATTAATTCTAATATATAAATGACTTATAATAATTAATGAGGGATAATATAGTAAATTATGGAGCAATTAGGGGTAATATAGTAAATGATAGTGGGTATTATAGTAATCTATTTTTAATTAAATATTATTAATTTTTTAATACATAAATGACTTATAATAATTAATTAGGGATGATATAGTAAACTCACGATTAAAGCAGCTGAAACAAATGTTATAAATATCTATTTTTCAATTAAATATTATTAATTCTATATATAAATGACTTATAATAATTAATTAGGGGTAACATAATAAAAAAATATTATTAATTCTAATAAATAAATGACTTATAATAATTAATTAGGGATAATATAGTAAATCACGGAGCAATTAGGGAGTAATATAGTAAATGATAGGGGTAATATAGTAAATGAAGAGGTGATTGACCTATAATAATTAATTACGGATAATATAATAAAAATAATTATTAATTCTAATATATAAATAACTTATAATAATTAATGAGGGACAATATAGTAAATTATGGAGTAATTAGGGGTAATATAGTAAATGATAGGGGGTATTATAGTAATCTATTTTTTGAATTAAATATTATTAATATTTTAATTCATAAAGGACTTATAATAATTAATTAGGGATGATATAGTAAAATCACAGTTAAAGCAGCTGAAACAAACGTTATAAATATCTATTTTTTTAATTAAATATTATAAATTCTAATATCTAAATGACTTGTAATAATTAATTAGGAATAATATAGTAAATTATGGGGCAATTAGGATGTAATATAGTAAATGATTGGGGGTAATATAGTAAATGAAGAAGTGGTCGAAACCACCTCACTAGAGATGCATGACCCGTGTCAGCACGGGCCCAATACTATAGACATCTTTTAGCACTAATATTTGATATTGATGAAATACAAACATAAATGTACATTGATTTAAAATGATAACTTTTTAAATAATAACTATTTGACGGACCTCGCTAAGAAGTGAAGTTTTATAAGATAGTTTATTTCCACATGATAAGAAAGTGTGATGTGTCATATATTCGAGTTATTTTAATTATTTGATGATAAGATTGAAACCTGTTACAAAATATAGAAAAGGTGTAGAACTAATATTCATAGGATTATTTCATACAAAAACTAGAACAAAAGATACTTCAATTAACAATAAAGTCTTGGATCATCTTTTCAAAGGTGATTATAGTTGAAGCAGCTGCAACAAATATGTCATAAACGCATATTTTTCTTGTTTTAATTAAATACTATTAATTTTCTAATACGTAAATGACTTATAGTAATTAATTAGGAGTGATATAGTGAAATTAGGGTGCAGCTCTTGAAGCACTCATGTCGAAATCAATATTTTAATTAAATATTATAAATTTTTTAATACATAAATGACTAATAAAAAAATATTATTAATTATAATATATAAATGACTTATAATAATTAATTAGGGGTAATATAGTAAATCATGGAGCAATTAGAGGTAATATAGTAAAATGAATTATAATAATTAATTAAAACCAAGCTTGGTTGGCCTAGTGGTTAGCTCACTAGGTCGCTTAAGCAAGTGTCGGAGGTTTGATTCCCGCCTTGTACATGCAGCAACCAATTAGCCAGCGGTAAACCCTTAAATGGAGCTCAAATCTGCGGAGGATTAGTCCTTGACCTGTCGGGTTGGGGAATACCTTGAGAAACCAAAAAAAATAAAAATTAATTAGGGGTAATATAATAAAAAATATTATTAACTCTAATATATAAATGACTTATAATAATTAATTAAGGGCAATATCGTAATTCACAGAGCAATTAGGGGTAATATAATAATTGATGAAGCGCTGGTCGAAACGATAGGCAGACATGTCATCTATTTTTTTCAATTAAATATTATTAATTTTTTAATATATAAATGACTTATAATAATTAATTAGGGATGATATAGTAAAATCACGGTTAAAGCAGCTGAAACAAACGTCATAAATATCTATTTTTAATTAAATATTATTAATTCTAATATATAAATGACTTATAATAATTAATTAGGGGTAATATAATAAAAAATAGTATTAATTCTAATAAATAAATGACTTATAATAATTAATTAGAGGTAATATAGTAAATCATGGAGCAATCAGAGATAATATAGTAAATGATGAAGCAGCTGTTTTTTTAATTAAATATTATTAATTTTTAATACATAATTGACTTATAATAATTAATTAGGAATGATATAGTAAAATCACGGTTAAAGCAGCTGAAACAAACGTCATAAATATCTATTTTTTAATTAAATATTATTAATTCTAATATATAAATGAATTTTAATAATTAATTAATTTTAATATATAAATAACTTATAATAGTTAATTAGGAGTAATATCATAAATCACTGAACAATTAGGGTTAATATAGGCAGACATATCATCTATTTTTTTAATTAAATATTATTAATTTTTTAATACATAAATGACTTACAATAATTAATTAGGGATGATATAGTAAAATCACGGTTAAAAAAATTGAAACAAACGTCATAAATATCTACTTTTTAAATTAAATATTTTTAATTCTAATATATAAATGACTTATAATAATTAATTAGGTATAATATAATAAAAATATTATTAATTTTAATATATAAATAACTTATAATAATTAATTAAGGGTAATATTATAAATAACGGAGTAAGGATAAAATGATAAATAATTAATAGCTGATCGAAATCAGCTCTTCTATAATATAGAAAAATATAAGTGAAAAGTTGGTTAGTGCTATTTTGCCTTATATGAATGGCCTTTTACGTAATAACTGTTACAATGAAGTCTTCTTTCTAACTTTGCCATTCACGTAATACAGAAAATATATAGAGCAATATGTGGTTCCTATTGTTTCCACCCGTGTACTTACTGTGCCTTTTATTAGTTACCAAAAAATTTCTGATCGCTATTATTTCCACCCCTGTAAAAATCTTCTCTCTCTCATGCTCTTAAGAAAACAAAATACCTGTGAAAAATTGTACTTACTGTGCCTGTTATTACTTACCAAAAAAATCTGGTTACCATTGTTTCCAGCAGGATTAGTAACATTAATGTATTTGTTAAAGTCGAAAATGACCATTTTTACATTGGTTGACTAACCAACCGATTAAGCTCGGTGGTGGGGTTTCTATAATTCATTTCACAGTTGATCTTAGTGAGATGGATCCTAATTTTAAATGAATGTAAATTATGTTCAAGACTTGAATGTCACATTGAAAAAAACAGTCTAAAGGTCCAAATGCTCCTTAATTCTATTAAAATATCTCTGTAGGTTTATGAGAAGACATCATCCCTGTGTAGTACGTTAAGGTCCATTTACATTCTTTACAGAAACATTGCCTTAAAACCTGTAATTTATTTGGATATTAGAAAAAGACACAGCAGCTTTTATTTCTAGGTCCATCTCAGGACAACACATTTTTATCTAGGTGCTTTCAAGTCGTGCACAAAATGAATACAGAACCACTAACTTGGCCTGATACTTAAGCTACTATGCAAAAAGGAGCCTACTTAAGCAAATATAACTTGTGTACCCTTACAGTTTAGCTCTTCTAACATATCGAAGTTATTATCACAACAACATATGCAGTGTAGCCTCGGTCTGGAGAGGATTAACACGGACCTTACCCCTATCTTGTCGTAGATATGCTATTTTCAATTTCTTCACCTGCCACGTCCGTGCTTCTTCTTCCTCATCATCCCTTTCTTCTCATTCAGAATTAGTATTATAAATATGTCTTTCAGGAATTTTAATTATGTACATAATTTGATTAAAAAACAACACGCCCTTTTGTTATTGAAGAGATGGTTATGCTTATTCAGATTTTATCTTCCATAAAAGTTGAGCTCAAAATCAAGCTAATACCACTGTTAAGGTTAATAAATATCAGCTAAACTTCAACTCGGCCACTTTAGCCGCAGCTAATATTGCTTAGAACCATCTATGTTGCTGCTTGTGTTTACTCTACTCGCTTTATTTGTGACTCTTGTTGTCGTGCAGTGTGATGTATGTTTTTCCTCTGTTTAGTATTTGATTTTGCTCCATGTGTATGATAACTTTTCCTTTTTGTGCTACTTCCTGCAATGAATTGTTTGTTACTTTTGGTGTAGCTGCAAAATAGAAAACATTGTCAGCAAAAATATCAGCAAGTATGTTGCCTTCTCTTAGTGTATAATCAACCTCCACATTCAGATTATCTCTCAGTAACTTGATTTTCTTCACTTCAATAGAAATAGCCCAACGTACTTCCTAACTCCCTTCGAGAATCATCTTAAGAGAGAATCTAAAGAATTAACAAAAGTTAACATGATTGATATATATTGTAGTTATTTGTTTACTGAATAATTTCTGTACTTAAGAGGGGATATTTTAAATAAAGAATGTTGATAGGCTTCAATTCTTATTTTCTTTCTTTTCTTCCCAGTTGCAGCTTCTGTACGCAAAAAAAACACACAATTAATATTTTTCGTTTATTATAAAATACATATATTTTCTAAAATCAAGGTTCAAACACTTTTTTTTGTTTCTTTTCTCAGGAAATATTAATCATTGTTGAGCTGTTAGTTGTTTTGTTATCCGAATCTATATTTAAAATCATACAATCTTTTTATAATTAACAAATATTGTATCGGTAATAATTTATGTAATAAAATGATATACGCTAATCAAATCCTTCACAAACCTTCAAAATAAATTGATGGAGACGACGGATTAGCCACGTAAAAAAGTGTCAAATACAAATGAAGTTGTTTTTTGGCCATCCAACGACACCCTTTGGTAACAACAATTACTACACAAAACTAAACACTCATATTCATTTCTCCAACTCAAACAGCAGAATAAAGATCACTGGAGCTACCTATAACAGTTTTCTTTTTCTTCTTTCAACCCTTTGCCCGGCCAATGACACCCTTTGGCGTGGTATAACTTTTCTCTTGGCTTTTCAATCTCCCAATCTACCATGTCCACTCTTCTTCTCCACAATCATCCCTTCCTCCTCATTTAAAATTACACCATTTTCATCAACCAATGTGATTCGCATATAAGATCTACTTCATGTTCAGCAGTAGCATTAGTATTACTCAAATAACCTAATGTGAGCTTCTGCTTAGTCTTTGAACCCTTCAGACAGAAAGTTCCATTTGTTCACTTGACAACAATTACTACAGAAGAGTAAATACTTTTCAAATTCTATAATTATTTTTCTAATCTTGATGATAACCCAATTAATTATGAAAGCAGAGAGTAGTGATTTCTTATATTGAAAATGCATTAATTATTGAATAAAGATGGTGATTTCCACTATACTGAGATCCCAACGACCCAAACCCATTATACCATCAGCATGTTGACTGTAAAGATCACCAGTTTTCCTATTTTCACATCCAAATACAGCTTGCTGGGGTTCAAAATACTATCTTTCATAATTACACTGCTCCCTCTCATTCTTACACGTGCACTCAATAGTACATTTTACAGGCTGATAAGTGCTTCACATTTCTGGCTGAAATCTAGGATCCTTAGTAAGACAACATTCAATCTCTATCTAGGAACAAAGGTTCTGTTATGTAGTTCTCTATCTTGGATGTGCTTGTATTTAGCTTGCTTTTTTGGTTGGTTAAAAAACTGACAATCTGTTTGTTGTTCAATGCTATTGTGAAACTATAAACTCAGTTTCACTGATTCTATTGTGTTTAGTTCCTTTACTTACAGTATGGCCTATGGAATACATGGAAATACCAAGTGAGTATCATTTCTTCCATGTGGTTTTAGAATATATCACTAGGGTGTAAATAAGTTCTTGCTTTTAACACAATAAAGAAAATATACTTTTCAACAAAGATTAACAAGAAAATAAAAAGATGTAAACAACAAGCACAACTCAAATATTAACTAACCATTAGCTATGTAACCATTAGCTAACATATATAACTATCACCATTTCCCTCAAAAAAACTTATCATCATTTTCCTACGGAAGTAACTATTCAAGCACAACTCAAATATTTGTGCCTAATTTTAAACTGCTTGGAATGCAACTGTCATTTCAGTACTTGAAAATGTAGCTGTCATTTCAGTACTTGCAAAGTGATTTAGTTATTCAGAAGTTGCAAATATATTTATTCAAGAAAGCAATATAACAAGCAAAAGTAGTGGTTTGGACTGCGTACCACTGGGTTTGTTATTGTTGTGTTGAATGCAAAAGAAAGAGGTCTCAAGTGTGGAAGATTCTAGAAGAAGCAATAATAGACTAGTTGTTTTTCTGTTATAACTGTTTTCAGTTAGTTACACTAGTGCTAACGACTAGTTAGTTAGTTAGTTAGTTAGCCTAATCTCTAGCCTATAAATGTTGACTATACACATTGAAGTATAATGAATACATGCAGTTACTCTTCTCTCTCATCTTCTTCCTCTCTCAGTTCTTTTCCTTCCTTTCTTCTACAAACACTATCAAACTCTGTACTTTCTTCATTGATGAATTTACAAGAAGCTTACTGCTATCTTGTATAATTACATGGTATCAAATCCAGGTTGGCTAGATCAAAACTAGCTACCTTAGTCGATTCTGAAGATTGAAGAAAGTGCTCAATCACAGATTCAGATTTCTTTCAAGTTCTTGAAGGATTTCTTGAGTCAAGATTTGAAGGTTCAAGTAATGGCAAATGGTGTCGAAATGGGTGGTGGATCAACCAGCAGTGCAAGAGCAATTACTGCAATGGATTACAATCATCCTTTCTTTCTCAGTCCCTCAGATGTTAGTGGAACACAGATAATCTCCTTCCAATTGACAGGTGTGGAAAATTTCTCTATCTGGTTTAGGTCTATGCTTGTAGCTCTGTTAGGAAGGAATAAATTAGGACTTGTTGATGGTTCTTGCACAAAATAAAAGTTTTCTTTTGATTTGGGAAACCACTGGGAAAGAGTAAATGCTATTGTATTATCATGGATTATGAACTCTGTGTCTAAAGAGTTATTAGGTGGAATCATATATGCATCAGTTACAAGTGTTGTGTGGAATGAGTTTCTTGACAGATTCAACAAAGTAGATGGTGCTAGAACTTTCAATCTGCACAAGGAAATTGCAACACTATCTCAAGGAACAGCTTCTGTGTCCTGCTATTTCTCAAAACTGAAGGATCTATGGGAAGAATTTGAGGCACTTATGCCTGCTCCTGGTTGCGATTTTGAAAAGTCTTAGGAGTTTGTTCTACATCTACAAAAACTGAAGTTGTTTCAATTCCTCATGGGAGTAAATGAAACATATACACAGGCTAGAAGTCAGATACTACTTATGGCTCCTTTGCCTACTGTCAATCAGCCATATGCCATGATAATGGGTGATGAAAGCCAAAAATCTATAGCTACTAATGTAGTTGTGCTAGGATCTGGTCCTGCAGGCATTGGTAAAAGACTTGACTTAGCCATGTTTACAAGAAATAGGACACAGAAATTCAAGAAGAACTACAATTTGCAATGTGACTTCTGTAAGCTAAAAGGTCATACTAAGGAAAATTGTTGGAAGTTAGTTGGATATCCTCAATATCACAAGTTCAAAAAGAGGTTCAGGTCCGAAGGAGCTAATACAGCATACAAGGTGACTAGTGATTCTCAAGATACTACAAAAATGTCTACAAGACAAGGTTCACATTCAAGGTTTGTCCAAAGTAACTGGTTCAATGATGGATGCCATCAAGAAAAGTCTGAAATGCAGTTGGATCAACTGGGTCAGATGGGAACATCAGCCTTTACTAAGGAACAATATGATCAAATCCTAAAGATGATCAATAAAAATAGTAGTGCTAGCACTTCTACTGAGACAACAAATGTTGCAAATGCCGGTATTAGTGTATTTCTAGCTTCATATGAGTCAAGAAATTGGATAATTGACACTGGTGCCACAAATCACATGGTTGGAAAGTTAGAACTACTAGTGAATGAGTCTATAACAAAACTAGATAAGCCAAGAAAGGTGCATTTACCTAATGGTGATCTGACTGAAGTTACACATGTGGGATCTAGTTTTGTGTCTGTTGTAAATAGTATAACAAATGTGTATCATATTCCTCAATTTACATGTAGCTTGCTTTCAGTATCACAACTGACCAAGGAATGGAAATGTTCAGTGAACTTCTTTCCTGATTTTTGTGTTTTCCAGGATCTTTGTACTGGAAAGGTGAGGGGGATTGGTAAGCTTGATGGAGATCTGTATCTCTTAGTGAATACTCAAGAAAGGAAGGTTGCAGCAGCAACAAAAGTCTCTACTAAAGCTGATGAAAGTAAAGCCCAAGCTGAGGTTGATCTGTGGCATAGAAGATTAGGACATGGCTCCTCTAATATACTTCTAAAGTT
>NC_061111.1:42231266-42313766 GCF_002878395.1 Capsicum annuum
GTCAATATGATCCATCTCTGTATATAAGAAGGACACAAGAAGGAATCGCTTTGGTACTTGTGTATGTTGATGATATGCTAATTACTGGTGATAACTTGAAACTGATAGAAGATGCAAAAGTTATGCTACAACAAAGCTTCAAAATGAAGGATCTAGGTGAGTTAAGGTTCTTCCTTGGTATAGAATTTGCAAGGTCAAGCAAAAGGATACTAATGCACCAGAAGAAGTACACTCTAGAGTTACTATCAGAGTTGGGATTGACAGCAGTTAAACCAGTGGCTACTCCTATGGACTACAATGCCAAACTGACCTCAAAATAATTTGAGGATCATGTCAAATAGCTACAACCTACTGATGATCCTCCTGCAGATCAAGGTGTATATCAAAGACTGATTGGCAAGTTACTATACTTAACCATAACTAGACCTGATATTGCATTTAGTGTACAGACACTAAGTCAGTTTCTACAAGAGCCAAAGAAGTCTCGCATGGATGATGCAATCAGAGTTGTGAGATATGTTAAAAATCAACCTGGTCAGGGTGTGTTACTATCTAGTGAACTAAGTAATCAGGTGAGTGCCTACTGTGATACAGATTGGGCATCATGTCCTCAAACTCGGAGATCAGTGACTGGTTACTTTGTAAAAATTGGGAAGTCAGTTATATGATGGAAGTCAAAGAAACAAGCTACTGTTTCTAGAAGTTCGGCTGATGCTGAATTCAGAAGCTTAGCAGTTGTAACAGCTGAGCTGGTTTGGATACTAGGCTTGCTAAAGGAAATTGGAATGGAAGTAAAGCTGCCAGTCAAAGTGTTTAATGACAGCAAATCAGCTATTTGCCAATCCAGTTTACCAGGAGAGAACTAAACATATTGACATTGATTGCTTCTTCATAAGAGAAAAGATAAGCCAAGGGATGATCACTACAAACTATATTTCTACACAAGATCAACCTGCAGATATGCTGACCAAAGGCCTCACCAAGGCTCAACAAGTGCATCTAAATCACAAGCTAGGAATGTGTGATATTTTTTCACCTTCCTAGCTTGAGGGGGAGTGTTGAATACAAAATAAAGAGGTCTAAAGTGTGGAAGATTCTAGAAGAAGCAATAATAGACTAGTTGTTTTTCTGTTATAACTGTTTTCAGTTAGTTACACTAGTGCTAACGGCTAGTTAGTTAGCCTAATCTCTAGCCTATAAATGTATATGACTACACATTGAAGTACAATGAATACAGGCAGTTACTCTTCTCTCTCATCTTCTTCCTCTCTCAGTTCTTTTCCTTCCTTTCTTCTACAAACACTATCAAACTCTATACTTCCTTCATTGATGAATTAACAAGAAGTTTACTGCTATCTTTTATAATTACATGTTGTTATTGTTGTATCAATTCATTCACTGTTGTAATAGGTTAATCCTTGGTTTTATTCTTGTAATTGAAATCTCCGATGTTGCAGGTGTGGCTTCATAAACTCGGTTTTGAACTTCTTATTTACACAGTTGAAAAGGTCTGTGATACTTCTGGGGAAGATCTTTGTTGTATCAGGTAATTTGTCTCTGTCATGGGCTTATCTGTAATCAGTTTACATGCTGGTCAGATAAAAGACAAAGGAGAAATTATTGTACGAGTAGCAAATTACTATTTGTAGAGAACACACTGCATCATTATCACTACGTCGATAAGGTTTTTCATTCCTCACTAAATTATGGAACAAATTGGCGCACTTGTGTAGCATCTGCAATTGGCAACTTAAGTAATATTAACAATTTTAATTGACAATTTTAATGGATGTCCCTTCTAAGTGCAGGTATTTTCGATTGACAATTTTAATTGACAAGATACGCTCCTCTACCATTTTCTTATATTTTAACAATTTTTTAAACATGTTTTCCTTTTTTCGTACTAAAATACACAGCTGTTGAAGGTGATGTTGCAACACAACACCCAAAGAAGAAGACGTTTCACAAGTTCAATTTACGGAAGCTAGTCTTAGTTCTCCACTTGTACCAATAACTTTCAGCTTTGGCACTGTTTGTACCAACAAATGGTTATATATAGTACTTTCACAAGCTAACAACATAACAATGTAATCTTTGTTCCACATACTATGAAGCATAACTCTTTGTACGACACATTATGAAATATAAATATTTTATCTGCAATCATATCTTCGCTCGTGCATAGCACGGGTACGGGCACACTAGTATTATATATAAGAAAAGGTTTGGTGTACTATTAATTTGTCTTTTGTGGTACTACCAAACCTATACTTATATATTCTTTCTTTTCTACTATTACTACTATTGTTGTTGTTGTTACTACTACTACTACTACCAAGAGTATTTCAGTAATTTAAGTCACCCGTAATAAATAAAATAGTTACACATTCATATAGATATATATATCGATTTCGAAATATTTATTGCACCATAAAATTATCAAAATACCCTTGGTAGTCATTTAATAAGGAAAAAAAATATTTATAAAAATTACTGTCATGTATAATTCAATTACAAAGGTCTAAATAAAAATATTATTAAAATAATATATGAGGACAAAAGTAATAAATATAAAAAAAATAATATGCATGTGTAACCATTTTATTGCACTATAAAAATGACGACAAAACTAATAAATATAAGAAAAAAATAATATGCATGTGTAGCCATTTATTGCACCATAAAATTACTGAAATACCCTTGAGGTATAAAAAACACGTAATATAATAAGGAACAAAAAGATATTTATAAAAAATTACTACCATGTATAATTTAATTACAAAGATCTAAATAAAAATATTATTAAAATAATACATGAGTACAAAGCTAATAAATAAAAGAAAAGCAATGTTCATGCCTAATTATTTTATTGCACCATAAAAATGAGGACAAAACTACTAATTTGTCATTTGTGGTACTACCAATATCGCACCATAAAGTTATTGAAATACCTTTGTATAAAAAAACAGGCAATTTAAAAGGAAACAAAAAGATATTTATAAGAAATTACTACCATGTATAATTCAATTACAAATGTCTAAATAAAAATATTATTAAAATAATATATGAGGACAAAACTAATAAATATAAGAAAAAAATAATATGCATGTCTAAACATTTTATTGCACCATAAAAATGAGGACAAAACTACTAATTTGTCTTTTGTGGTACTACCAATATTGCATGATAAAGTTATCAAAATACTCTTGGGTATAAAAAACAGGTAATTTAAAAGGGAACAAAAAAAATATTTATAAGAAATTACTACCATGTATAATTCAATTACAAAGGTCTAATAAAAATATTATTAAAATAATACATGAGGACAAAATTAATAAATATAAGGAAAAAATAATATGCATGTCTAACCATTTTATTACACCATAAAAATGAGAAAAAAACTAATAAATACAAGAAAAAATAATATGCATGTGCAACCATTTTATTGCATCATAAAATTACCGAAATATCCTAGGTATTCATTTAATAAGGAATAAAAAGGTATTTATAAAAATATACTACCATGTATAATTCAATTACAAAGGTCTAAATAAAAATATTATTAAAATAATACATGAGGAAAAAACTAATAAATATAAGAAAAAAATAATACGCATATGTAACCATTTTATCGCACCATAAAAATGATGATAAAACTAATAAATTACTATTACTACTATATATAAGTGAAGGTTGGGGTGACTACCAAAGGTATTTTGATAATTTTAGTCACCCAACCTTCATTTACATATAGTAGTAAATAAAATGGTTGCACATGCATATGGTTTTTCCCTTATATTTAGTAATTTAGTCCTCATTTTTATTGTGCAATAAAATTATTACACATGCATATGATTTTTTCCTTATATTTATTAGTTTTATCTTCATTTTTATGGTGTAATAAAATGGTTACACATGTATATTTAGTTTTTCTTATTTTTATTAGTTTTGTCCTCATATATTATTTTAATAATATTTTTATTTAGACCTTTTAACTGAATTATACATGGTAGTATTTTTTTATAAATATCTTTTTGTTCCTTATTAAATGGCTACACTGAATGCATATATTAGGTTAACATCGGTTCATTGTATTACATTTCTTTTCTTTTACTCCTATACTAAACAATTAAAATAAGTAGAAAATAATCTTTCCCAAAGTTAGATCTCTTTTGCACATTAGTGTTGCCAAAATGCTCGTGTCTCACACAGGCACGGATATCTAGTTATATATAAGAGAGAATACCAAATTTTGGTAGTCCTCACAAGGTTATTATAGTGATTTTAATTAATTTCTAATCCTCTAAAATTGTGACACTTTGAATGATAGATGAAGTTATTTTATCTTCTTTCTTGCCATATGGACATTTGCACTTGGTGCATATGTCATGAAATGAGAAACTCTTATTTAGTTTTTTCTTGTAATTTCTATTATTTAACTATTTTTTTTTAAAGATTACTTTACTTAACTACTATATATAAGAGAGGATCTCCAATTTTGGTAATTTGGTTAATTATATGGGCTTTTAAGCTGACTGAGGACATGACCCTAGATGGGAAGGCAAGGAGGAAAAACATTAGGATAGAGGGTTATGGTGTGTGGGTGACTCGTAGTCAGTGGTTAGGAGGGCTTTAGTGTCCTTTGTTTGGCAATGTACGGTATTTTTGTGGATGCTGTGCCTATGTTATTTTATCATGTCCCATGCTTGTGATGTTTTTGTATACTATCCTTTATCTTGAGCCGGGGGCCTTTCGGAAACAATCTCTCTACTTCTTTAGAGGTAGTGGTATTGTCTGCGTACATTCTACCCTCCCCAGACCCCATGATGTGGGAACATACTGGGTTTATTGTTGTTGTTGTTGTTGTATATGGGTTTTTAAGTGATGAGTTATATAACAAAAAAAAAGGTCAGAGTGATACTAAAAAGATCTATTTATCCAACCAAATCCAAAGTTAAGAGCTATTCAAAATTTTGTAGTGTTCTTTTTATATGAAAATAGTAATAAGAGAGAATACCTAATTTCTAAATCTTCACAAGGAACTCCATTTTGCCTTTCTACCCCTAACTGAAGTTTCAATAACTTTATAAGCTTTCATCAATTAAAGAAACATCGATAAAAGTATTGTGTTGGATTAGATTTATAATTATTTAATTTAATGCGATATTTATTTATAAATTAACTTTACTGATGTGATCGATCATTTAGTAATTTGTAGCATCAAATATTTTTTATACCTTTTTATTAAAAAAATATGTGTTAGCCAATATAAAATTAATTGAGAAAAAAATAAAAGAGGTTAATTCAACATAAGGCAAAATTCAATTTAGATTGTTAAAGACTTTAATTCAAAAAATTTTAGTAAAATAAAAAAGAGAAGAGTTTTAATGCCTGAATTTGTTTGAAAAAGTTATTCTTTAATTTATAAAAACTTTTACTCCCTTTATTTTAATTTATTTATCTGATTTTGAATAAGCATGAAATTTTAAAAAGTAACAAATATTTTTTAATTTTGCAGTTTTAAATTAAAAATCTGTGGAAAGGACCAAAATATCTATTAATCTTGTAGTCTTGAGCAGTTTCTAAGAAAGAACAGAAACATTCTTTATTAAAACAAAACGAACTAAATAAAATAGAACAAACAATTATAATAAATATGTGATTTAATATTCTAGAAATTTTGAGAAATTATTGAACTATTTTTAACTAATATAATATTATTCAAAAACAAATTAAAAAAATAAAAATAATATTTTTTTTATAAATAAATAAATAAATAAATATATATATATATATATATATTACACCTTATTTTCCCTTTACCTTCAATCTATTTTAAATTTCACATATAAAATTGCAAAAAAAATTCTAAATTAATTCAGTCCTTTAAGCTTGTTAAGGGGTCCGAGACTTAAAAAATTCTAGCTAAATGTTCAGACTTAGTGTAATTTTGGCCTTCGAAAGTTGAAAATCTTATTTCGCGACCTTTATGTCTATTATATATTGATATTTGAGTTAATTCATAATCAAGAATGTCCGTAGGTGTTCTCGGATAAGTTTTGGATTTTTCGGACTACGTTTGAAACACCTTTGGAGTTCCAATCTAGTGAATCAATGCGATCTCGATGCGTCACTACGACTATCGCGTTGATAATTATTTTCCCTAGCTCCAGTGTCAAATTCCAGTGAATTGATGCGGACTCGACGCAGTGCGTTGGCCATCGCGTCAATGCCAATGAAGAGGCGCGTCGGTCTGCGCGTTGATAACACAGTTTTCAGTCATTAAAAGGCCGCGTCCTTAGGGGTAATTGGGTTTCTTTCCCAAGAATTTCATCCCCAAAACACGAAATTAGACCATTTGAAGAGCAAAATTCATTCATTCTTCACAAAAAGCTCTCAAGAAATAAACCCTAGGAGAATTGAATTCAAACTCAAGATCCAAGAATTTCACCATCATTCTTCGAGAATTTAACAACCAAGGTATGTGAAGAGTTCATCCAAGGGTTCCTTCCACCCTTGGAGTCCAAGAAACTCTTTTAAAAGTTCAAGAAGAATGATTTAATGATTTCCATGGTTTGAACTAAAGTGTGTTCATGACTATTTCTTAATTGGGTTTCTAATTCATGATGTATTAATTGATATGTGTGATTTATCATGTGAATTCATGTTGAAACCCTTGGAATGTGAAATTGGGTTTGAACTTTGAATCATGATGCTTCCATGTTGTTTTAGTATTATGTGCATATATCATACCCCACAAGTGTTTGATGAATTATCCATGTGAATTGAATAGTGAAATTATATCATGTATACAAGTTCGTGTCATGCAAGTGTTTGCTTAAATGGCCAAGTGAATGAATGATGACTAATTTGTTAGCTATCATGCTTAAAGATCATGCCATGTCTTTTAAATTTATGCTATCGAGTCCTGGGGGTATTCAGTACCCGATAATTTAATTGCTTATCTAGAGCCAGTATCAGTTACAGAATAGTCTCAGTCATGCCACGATCAGTAGTACTCTCAGTCAGTCACAATACTCAGGAAAACTCAGTAGACTCAATATCAGCTCATTTTCGTTCAGTATTCAGTTCAATCCTCAGTAAACTCGTTCAGTAGTATTCCGTCAGTCCATAGAACCCAGTGAACTCAGTTCAGATCAGTACGATTAGTAAAAGTTCAGTCAAGCCTAGTACGAACTAGGAAATCAGTTCAATGTCCATTCAGTTGGGAGTAGGATTCAGAACCGAGTGAACCCAAGGATAGGGACTCACCTGCTAGCAGAGGGTGTTGTCCTTATTGCGTTCCAAAACTACGTAGCCAGCATAGGTTGAGATATCTCCCTACAAGACTAGGATTGATACATCTCATTTGAGTTTTCCTACCAGAGAAGGTTGACGGAAGAGCTTCCTGTCAGAGAAGGTTAACTTATAGCTTGTATTTACCCATGACATGGTACTGACACTCTTCTAATTGGGTTTACAGCAGGTTGGACCCCAAATCTATTCAGAAAAGGAGCATGTCGGTTAGATGATTACATCCCACAGTCTCAATTTCAGATTCAATCTCAATATAAAACTCAGCTCAGTATGGAACTCGGTATAGTTCCACAGAATTAGGACTGTCAGATACAGTCGTTCAGTTAACAGTAATACAGTATCAGTAAACTCAGATATTAGTTAATCAGTATTCAGATCCTGTATTCAGTATTATCACTATCTCAGTACAGTCTACATATTCATACATGTACTCTTATTCAGCCATACTCATGTTATTTAGTAGTATTTGTTCATGCATATGAACCCATGTATTTCAGACTACCTCACTGAGCATACCAGTACATTTAAAGTACTGACGCAAGCTTTTTGTGCTTTAATGTCTTATATCATAGGTTCAGACGCACGGGCTCCAGAGCACACTTAGTAGATTAGATTTCCAGCAGTTAGAGTTAGTGGTGAGTCTTCATAGTTCGAGGACATGGTTTATTTCAGTATTATTTTTAGTAGTCGGAGTTAGTTGGGGACTTGTCCCATCAACTCCACAGTTCAGACAGTTTAGAGGCTTTTCAGACTAGAGTATTTTCAGACAGTTGTTTAGATTTCAGTATTTATGTTCAATTTTGGTATTTTGATACCGCATTCAGATTTATTCACATATTTAAACCTTATGGCATATGTTGCGCCTATTTTCGCACATTTCAGTATATTTATTCGGTTATTGCAACAGGTACCAGTCATGGGTTAGCTTGTGGTCCTTCGGGATTATGAGCACCGCGTAACGTTTGGGGTACAGACTCGGGGCGTTACAAAAATAATTTTTTATTGTTTTTATTATTTTTTCCATAGATTACTATTATTTTTATTATTATTTATTTATAAGTTATTTCAACTATATATATATATATATATATATATATTTACCGTAAATTAGGGATTCTTATCGGTTGGATAATTATGCTTAGCGGTTCGACTTATTAGTTATCGGTTTTTAAATATACTAATCCGCTAGCCACCCAATAATATAACAGTTGCTTCGGTATCAGATTAGCAATTAACGATCGGTTATCGGATGGTGTAAAGGTTAAATTTAAGAGAGAATGAAATATCGAGCGATTATTAATACTTTCTCCATTTCTTCATCGACTAAGTTGTTTGTATACTATGATTGATCTATTTATCAATCTTTTAGGCTTCTTGAGTTTTGTTCGTGTAGTTATTTAATAGGTTAAAACATTGAATCAAATAAGAATTTTCTTCTAGACCTAAAATGTATGTTGAAACACTTTTAATTACTGGATTGACAGAAAAAAAATTAAAACTTTAATATTATTTGAATTTTTATATTTTGGATCAAACTTTGTGAGGGACACATTTGGGTTGTTTCATTTTTATTGCGGTCCTTTGTGTTGTCAAGAATATGACTGCATTTTATGGTTAGAGGTCACGAGAAGTGGCATGTTATTTTCTAAACTATGAAATGAATAGAATAAATGGAGTTTTATATGTTGGATTGACAAAAGATACTTATATATCTAGGGATAAAAGTACAATTATAATAATTCTTAATGGGTTAACGGTTTACCCGATAAGAAAATTGAGTAATCATCCCCGCACCAATAAGCCATTAATTATAAAAAATTTATCCGTTCTCCAATCATTAATCCGATAACCCATTACCAATTAGCCAATAAACTAATTTTACGGTTGAATTAACAGTTACGGTTCAATTTCGAACAGCCCTACCGTAAATAAATCTTCATGCACATTAAGAATATGCTTTCCTTTACTTCATTACAATTTTATTTACATGCTTAAATTCATATATCTTTAACATTTTTTCCTTTAAATTATTGTAATTATACATCACTATTAACTTTTCCTCTCTTCTATATATTGCAATAGTTATATTATGTCCTTTTATATTATAGCGGAACATTTTATACATAATGAATCTTTATTTTCTCAAAATAACACGTGTTCTTATCATTATTTTAAAGAAAATAATTCTCAAATATTTTTTAAGATTGAGTTTAAGAACTTTTTACGGACAGGCTCCGAGGGACTCTCAACGCCTTCCCCTCGAGTAACTAAAATTCCTACTCAGAATCTCAAACGTTTTCAGAAGACCAATAAGAGTCATCTTTGATAATTTTCGAAAGTGGGTGAATCTTTATTTTATGACCAACGCCTTCTAAACTTTTTAAATCTTTTCTAATAAATAATTAGCATGTTTTATTTTAATAAGATGTATATATCTTTTTAATACCTTATTTTTATTTTTCTTAACATATCTTTGATTTTCTTTTATCAATTTAACTTGTGGCGGCTAACCGTAGTTAGCGGATCCTTTATTGTGCTCAATCCCTTTCCTTTATGATAATTAGAACTCTTTCCAAGAATCAATAAGTTAAGTAGTCCTAAAAAATGAGTCTTTATTTGTTTTAATCACTTAGCTTATAATAGTGTCCTAATTCACCATAAAAATAATAAGGTGGTGACTTCTTTAAATTTAATCATAATTTTTTTAATAGGTTATACTTCGATACGACCCGCGATCAAATAGGATATAAGAGTCTTTATTTATAAACTCTAAAAATTAAAATTTGATTGATAACATCATTTGATATTGCAATACTCCTTGAAACATAGTAATAATTAATAATTATATAAGCAAGTATTAGGCATTAAATCCACTTGCCCAAAACTCCAATAACTTTAAACAACTAGGAAGAATCCTATGAGATAACTTTGCGGCCAGATCCACCACGTGATTGATGAGGACAGGGATTTCTGTAATTAACACAATAACATTCACCGTCACAACATTTGCGAAACTGAACGGCGATCCCCCACTCGCAATCTTGTTGATTACAATCATCGGTAGTCTCACACTTCGGTCGTTGTCCTATCACCATATCTGGGAATTAAAAATTTGTTAGCATCAAATAAAAGTATATTTAAATTCAAATAATTAATTGAATATTTTAATTCATCATGTGAGATTAAAAATTATTATATAATTGCGGCAGATATAGAATTATTCGAATCTTCTATATACTTTTGAGAGGATAGAGGTACCAGAAAAGAGAAGAAATGACTAACCACATGAAAAGATCAATAAGATGGCCAAATAAAACACAGTCAACAATTTCTTTTCCATATTGAATTAAAGGAAAAATCTTTTTTGTTTGTGTGTGTCTAGAGTTCTTATTATTGTAACAATATATATAGTACATGTTCATTAGAAGTTACTAATATGGACTTTCATCTAAGTCTTAAATTTTGGACTCTGGCTCAAAGAAAATCTTTTTCTATTAAAGGACTTTCCTTTCAATCTTAAATTTTGGAGAATGAGTCAAAGAATTTTTTTTTTTTGCTTATGAATGGACTTTCATCTCAATCTTAAATTTTAGAGAACGGGACAAAAAATCTTTTATTTTATGGAAGGACTTTTATTTCAGTCTAAAATTTTAGAGAATAGGTCAAAGAAAATCTTTTATTTATAAAAGGCTAGTTAATGATCTACCTTAAATAAGGATTTACAATCTTCTTTTTATAGGTAATACCCTGAATACATTGCAGCTATCACAAAAGACACACTCTACTTCTCCCATTTTAGTTTTTCATCTTACTGAAAATAAATATCTCATATTTGTTGAATCACTTTCTAAATAAGGATATAATTAATTATTTTTTTACTTTTTTATCTCTACAATTAATAGTATACATTAAATATGAATAATTATAATTTTATTTCTATTCCTATGTTCAATGAATATCATTAATATGGATAAAAAGGTAAAATAGTAGAACTCGTCATTCAATTTATATTTCTTTAATACCATGTAAAATGAAATATGCCCAACTAAAATTTAACAGACGGAGTATTTTCTAAGCCAATCCAATTATTATAATTCGTTTGGTTAAATTTTTATTTTCAGATATCTTTTTAAAAAATATTTTTAAAAAGTAAATTTGACCAGTGTTTCAAAATGACTTCTAATAAATATATTTTTCTCAAAAGTGTTTTTTCAAAGAAAAAAACTATTTTTTTTAGTTTCTAAATGTAAGCTTATGTTAATCTCTACAAGCACATAATTTTTTCATAAACTTGGCCAAAAACTTAAATTTTCTTAAAAAAATAAAAAGTAAGTACTTTTGGAGCTTTCCCAAAATAGACTATATGAGCTAATTTTGGGCAATTGAGTTAAAAGTAACAAAAGAGTTTTAAAATGAGGTGTGGGTAACTCAAGTTTTAATAATTGAGTGTAGGTGACAATTACTTTATTATGAATTAAGAAAGTTGGGAAAGTTTGAGAACAACCCACAAGTTTTTTTGAATTTACACTTTGATTCAATTGTAAACCCTAATATAACAAGAAGCTGAGGAAAAAAAAAGGTGTTTTTCTCTCTTCTCAGTCCTTGTTGTTTTCTTTCTCTTCGCGATTTTTGTTGTTCATTGTTGCTGCTGCTTTATTCATCATCTTCACAATAATGGATAGAACCTGAACATGAATCCAGCATAAGAGTCATCTGTTGCAACAGAAGACTCATATGTTGAATTCATGTTTATGATTTTATAGTTTCGTAACATGAATCGAACAGATGGGTCATCTGTTGTAACAATCGAGTTATCTATTGCAACAAAGGAGTCATCTGTTAAACTAGATTACTCACCTGTTGCAACAAAACCTGATGTTGATTTCAATAGACGCGTCATCTGTTGTAATAATTTAATTATCTTTTGCAACATGTTACTCATCTGTTGGAATCAGCTTCAAAGAGTCGTTAGTACTGTAACATCTATCCCAATAGATGAGACATCTGTTGTAACAGATGATTCACCTGTTCCAACAAATGACTTATCTATTGGAATCAGCTTCACACTCTATAGTACCGTAACATGAGTACCAATAAGTGATTCACCCTATTTCAATAGATAATTGACCTGTTGCAACAAATTACTCATTTGTTGGGGTTCATTCGGTACTATAAAATCACTTTAATTTGATTATCATGTAATTATTAACTTTTTTAACAAATGTCTTTATTTAGGTACCACTGATGGAGAGATCAATAACAATAAGGGTGGATTGTCTTGGTGAATGGATCGAGAAGAGTAATCGATATGTTTGGCGGTGGAAGAACAGTGAAATGCTAGAGATGATAGCTATGGTAGTCCAAAGTGATGTTTCGTATGATGATTTTGCGAAATTAATCATCAGTTATTATGAAATGAATTGTCAATCAAAAGAACTCGTCATCAGCTACATGCACAGCTCCTTTGAAAATCAGAGGTGATTACCTTTCAAGATAATCGATCAGGTTCGATTGTGTGCTTATCTGAATGATTCAGCTAGGCCGGTGTTAAGGGTGTACGTAGTTGAAAAAATGAGAGAGAATGAGAACTAGAATGTAGAAGAAGAAGAACAACAAGACATGTTTTATGATAAGTTGGATGATCTGGACATGAATATTTCAGATGATGATCAACTACATATGCTCGTTGTGTTGAGAGCAATACGGTGGATAGTTTTTCTCAATCAACACAGTCGAGTAATCATTAAGATGGCGAGACTGAATTTTACAAGAGAATGTCATTCAAGAATAAGATAGAACTATCTACTTCTCTGTTTAATTCTTGTTTGGAAAAAGATTTCAGTCTAAAGAAGGTGATTAGTTCGAGCAAAGTCTTTTCTTTTAGATGTGTTAATCCAAACTGCAAGTGGTGGTTGAGGGTTGTAAAATACTTAAGTTGTGATAGATTCATCATTAATGTTTATGAAAAGTATCGCACATGTAGTTTGGAGCATATTACGAGCCACTATCCTCACGCCACGACAAAGGTCCTCAGTTAATATTTTCAAAATAGATTTCCAAATGGCAAAGGCCCTTCTACAAGTGATATGACTAATCAACCCCTTACAAAATTAGGTGTTACGGTCAATTATTGGAAGATATATATATAATCATGGGGATTGCCAAAGACTTGATTAGGGGTACACACGAGTACGGATATGCAATCCTCGATGCCTACTGTTATATGCTTGAGTCCACAAATCTCGAAAGTAAGATGTCGTTACATGTTGATTAAAATGAAAGGTTCAAGTACTTTTTTGTATTCTATGATGCTTGGATTCTTGGTTTTCAACAGTTGAGAAAAGTCATAGCCATCGACCAGACTTTCTTGAGGAGTAAGTATGGAGGAATTTTGCTAACGGCGATGGCATAGAATGCGGAGGGTCACATCTTTCCTATCGCTTTTTGTTTAGCAAACAAGAAAAGCGATGCCCCGTATGGATATTTTCTTGAACACATGAGAAGATTTGTAGAAGATACCAAAGAGTTGTATTTTATTTCGAATAGGCATCCACGTATCCCAAAGATGGATTCAATTTTCTACACATCAACTAACTTTGGTTGTTGCATGAGGCATCTAGGAGATAATATTCGAAATAATTTTCACAACAAAAGGGTCGTGACTCTTTTTTATAAAGCAGCTAAAACATATGTTATAGCTAAGTTTTTTGACCATTTCAATCAAATAAGGGATGTCTCATCCAAAGCAGCACAACATCTCGAACGTGTTAGTTTCAAGAGATGGAGCTGGGCATTTTGTCCGATAAATAGGTACATTATTATAAATTTAATGTTTTGTTTAAGTTACAAGCTTGTATAACTTAGTATGATGTTGTACTAAGTGATTCATTTGTATATGTATAATATTATGACCAACATAGTTGAATCAGTGAATTCATTATTTGGCGTTGAAAGAGAATTTTCATTGTGGCGTTGTTATGATGAAATAAATAAGAAGTATGACAAATTATTTCATTAAAGGCGTATTGATACCAAACTCCCCAAGAACACAACAACACAAACACCAAAATCAGTCCACTAGTTCAATAACTATGGACTCTTTTGATGACCTCTCTTGGATTCGTAAGAAGAACAAGAAGGGAAGTGATATCAAGAGTAAAACACACTAAAATAGAAACAACACTTGATGAACAAGATGCAATAACAACAACACACGGTTACAAGACAAGAACACAAACGGATTACACTAGATATAGACAAACGATTACAAGAAAGTAAAGATAGATAGATAGACAAAGGGATGGTATAATATTAACAACCCAAAAGCTTATTCCACTTTTGGACCTTTAATATCACACACACACACACACCTAAACCTATCTCTTACGTGACCTCAAGGGAACCAAAATTCCCAAGCAATCTCCGTTTCTAAGCAAATGATCAACACAAGGATTCCACCTTGTCCAAGGATTTCACCTTGCTAAAGACTCTCAAAGAGGCTACAAAATATTTTCTCCAAAAATCCCCCAAAAATGACCTAATGAGGTTCTATTTATAACTAGGTTAACTTATTACAAATGACTAAAAAAACCTTGCAAAGGGCGGATGAACAGTAAACGCGGATGAACAGTGAACAGTTTTGGAGCTTGTGTGTAACACCCTGTATTCAAGTACATGTATTGGCGTATTCAAGTACGTGTATTGGTCTTATTTATATGGAATTAATTTTCTTATTTTATTTATACCGGAATTTGCTCGTCGATGGTTTTATGCGAAGGTTATTGAATAAGCTTTCCAACGATATAAAGATTTCCAAAAATAGATAGGTTTCAGATATAATCGATCACATTCGAAACTACAAAACGGTGGCCGGGATATTTGGGAATAGTAAATGTGTAGGAAAATTTCCTGCACACAAACTACTAAGGCCAGACAAATTTTTGGGTCAACTTCGAACAATCGTAACTCCCTTAATATAATGAACTAGGAGAGCTGCGACCTATTAAAAGAAATATCTTTGAGTATTCTTTCCAATGCAATTGGTTTCATCCAAATCCAACATCTGAGTAAGGAGTTATACTCGTTTTACTTCAGCCTCTCAAAATAGATTTTTAGGGTCAATTTCAAACGACCATAACTCCTTGTACAGGATGAACTGGGTGGCCTACTTTATATTAAATGAAATCCCTTTGAATTATCTTTCCAACGATACCAATTTCACCCAAATCCTATATCGGAGTAAAGAGTTATGGTCAATCTACTTTAGCTTATCAAAATAGTCCACCAAAGGACAGATTTGGCATTATTTAAATTTTAAAGGCATTTTGGTCATTTCCTATTATATTATGGACGAGAATATGTGTATATATATATATGTATATGAGTTCAAAAACTCATTTTAATCATCAATCATTGAGAAAGAACAAACCCTAGCCAAATTTGACCTTTAAATTACTTTTGATTCAACCGTAGAAATTCCAAAGTAATTCGATAACTGCATTTGTCATCTCGAGAGCTTCGAACGGCACCTATTATTTGTGCAAACAGGATTGCATAATCAAGAGGTGAATTCTAAGGTATGAATATTGTTTGCCTTTGTTCTTTTCCATATGTATATGTGTGATAGAGGATTATATGTATTAGTTGTTATTGAAAGGTGATGAAAATAGGGTTATGAACTATTTTGCATGGTTTGGTTGTATTGAATTGTGGAAGGTGGATATGATAATTGAGTTATGGAAGGTGGATATGGTAATTGAGTTATGGAAGGTGGATATGGTGATATACTATTAAATTGATGATTATTTATGTCTATGGCTCAATTTGGTTTAATGGATTGGTTGGAAGGATAAATGAATCCAAACTTGATATTGGAGGATATTGTATGAATATGCATGGCATGTGAATGTGATTGGAGTATAATAGGGGTTAAAGTGACACCTTTTATGGTGTAATTAAGGCTTACTACTTAACCACTAGTTTGGTGAATTCAAATAATTGAAGTGTGACGTTTGGTCGCTAATACTAGATTGCTATATATGTTCATTGTAGATAAGTAATTCAAAAAGACGGAAAGTCCATTTGGCACTAGTATTTAAGGTTGACAGTCAGGTATGTAAGGCATACTCTATACCGTATCTTTGGCATGAAAGTGAACAATTGTTCTATTAAGAAAGTTTCCAAAGTTATTCAGTAACATGTGATCCATAATGGTTTTGTATGATGTCCTACGTTACCAATGAACTTTTTCCACCCTACAAGATGTCAAGACATTCCAATACTTACTTGTTTTCTAAATCTTACATGTTTATTACACTAATGAATGTCAGAAGTTATCCGGTTACTCAAACAAGATCCATGTGCTATTAATAACTCCAAAACTTTTCATTGATATACCAATAAGTTCCTACTTCATTGTTATGGCATTGATGACTCCAAAACACTTCATTGATATGCCAATGAGTTCTTACTTCATTATTATTGCATTGATGGTCTATTTATATATCTCTTATTGATGTATTTCAAAGTATCAAAAATGCGGCGGCGACCGAAATAACAATCTCAAAGATTAATTGAACTAAGTGATGGAAGTTCTCTCTTATCGGGTGGTATCCCAGGGGCATAAGCCTATCATGGGTCGATCCCAGTTGATATGTACTAGAGGCAGTCTAATGGTCACAGTACAATACAATAATGATTACAAAGATGATAAGAACGAAGATAAAGTGATTGAATAAATACAATGTACAGGTTGTCATAAGTTCTAGTAAGTGTGGTCCACTCCTATTATGATTTATTCACTTGTTTCTGATTTCTATTGAGCTCCTATATCATATGTGATTATCTACAGCTTTACATACTCAGTACATATTTCGTACTGACGTCCCCCACGGGGGACCTGCATTTCATGCTGCAGGCACAGGTACCTCAGCTCATATACCGCACAAGTAGGAGCCAGGATATCCAGTTGCTTTTGGTGAGCTCCAGTTTGCTTCGGGGCTTTCCATGTCATATCCAGTCACTTTTGGTATTGTATAGAAGTTACTTATATGGCGGGGTGTGTCCCAACCTTAGTTAAACTCTGTGTATTATCTAGAGGCTTTGTAGACCTAATGTACAGTCAAGGTGGTGTTTTGTTAATAGGCGTGATGGCTCCAATGGCCAAGTATTATATATACATATATATGTTAGATCGAGCCTATATAGGTGATTATTTCCTTTTATATGCGACATGATGCTGTCCGAATTTTGGGTTGTCATAGAGGTATGCATGGAAAGTATAAGGTTATAAGCTGGTTCTCCCAGGCCTCCTCGATTACGGGTGCCAGTCCGCCCCAATAGGATTTGAGGCGTGACATTTTGGGACTAGTTCTCTACACTTCAAATCTTGTTCCTTGGATGGTCAGCCCCCTGAGCTCGAGTCTTGACGCATTGAACCCCGATCATGATCGTACCCGTATCATCCTCCACTCCTTAGAAAGGATTCGTCCTCGAATCTGAACCTTGCAAAGCAATAGGAAGGACAAGCAAACAAAAGTTTCTCAAGGTATGAGGGTTAGGATTAGTGTAATCAATCATAGCATCTTGCCAAGGTGGCTAAAACTTCACATATACCCAAACATCCCTCTTACCCGAATACTCTACCACGGGAGAATCAACTAGTTTATCCACATAAGTGTGACAAGAAACAAGGAATAAGCGTCGCTTATCAAGTGGAAAACATAGACTCTTCTTGGAACAATAATTAGACTTGAAATCCGAGAGAGGAAAGTCATACATTACATGCACATTCAAGTCATTCCGAAAGACATCCTCATCACCACACTTCAAATTATCACCAGAATCAAATGGGTAGAGTGTCCATAGGAACGGGTTGGGAATACACTTCCTTACCCCAATACTACTACAATAATGATCAAATGTCCCCTCTATACTATCATGGTCAATAACAAAAATAACTAGAGGGTCATCCTTAGTCATTCGGCCAACATGTTCAACATCATCATTTTCACACACAAGTTGGTCTTCATGACTTCCATAAGACAATGTACTACCACTTTCCACAATGGCTTCAACACTATGTGAATCAACTAGTGTATCCACAATCTCAAGTTGTACATTATGATCACAAAATGAAGGCACATTCGGCTCACTTAAAGACAAACTATCATTCACACTTAGTTGGCTGTTATCCTCATTCACTATAGTGCAAAAGTTAGTTTGATTACGTTGTAGCTCATGTGAAGCATGGCCACTCATGAAAATTTGATTAGGAAGGCTTGGATGCTCCATCAAGTTATCCAACTTCTTGCACAGAGAGCCTTGTGTCCCTTCTAATTTTCCTTCCATTCTATCCATTATTCACCTATCTATGGCATCAAGCCTTGCCATGATGGATTTAACCCAACTAGGCATTTCAGCTTCATTCGTCATTGTACCCATCAAGGGCTACTAAGCAACCAACACGAAAACAACAGACACATTAAAGATTAGCAAAAATCAGTCCACAATTCGTCACAAAACAATCCACAATGCATCTCAAAATAGTCCAATCCCTCACTTTCACACTTTAGATTTTTCACTCAATTGGCCTTACAAGTGTTGATAACTAGCTTATACTCTAATGAGGTTACTTGGTCCCAATTGTGGCTCGAGGTCAGAGTAGATTCTTGTTTGAAACGACTCAAATAAGTAATGTACGAACTTGAACCAAACAAGATACTACGACTCAAAAACAAGAAAGCACACAACAAACAACGTTAACACGAAGAACGTACACAAAACTAACTTACAAGCTAGTAGGGTATTACTAGGTTGTCAATTAGTGTCGAGCAAATAAACGAAACTAGAAAACAATAAAATGAAACTAAGAAATCTAATATTTGAACTCAAAAATATTGTGTGAACAGTACTTTAGTGACGTGGCAGTCCACTATTGGCCTTGAGTTTTATCAAAATTTTATTTCCCAATTTCAAGTCTTGATCAATATATAATTTGGAAATGGTGGATTTGGTTAATGGAGGAAAAAGAGGTCTTGGAGCATTTTTGTTCAAATTTTAAAAGCAAAACTTGACTTCTTTGAACTTTCTCCTTGAAACAAGGTCCTTAAATCAAGAAAAAGTGGATGATAAGTCTCTGAAGTGATAGGGACAAGTCTTTCACTAAAAACTACTACAAGCTTGTCTTTCACCTTTTTAGATCTAGTTTGCACTTTAAGGATTAACAAGATGAGGAAAGAGTGAAGAACCTTAAGAACACAACAACAACTCCAAGAACAACAACAATTTTAGTTTCCAACTCAAGTACAACAAGAACATTAAATCGGCCAAGGTTTAGGTAACAACAACATCCAACTCGGCCACACCTTGTTCACATCAACAACTTCAACAAGTTAAAGTTCAATCTTAGATTTGAACACTTTTTAGTGTTAATGAGAAAGAAACCGACACTAGATACACTCTAAACAAATAAATACTACAAGTTCTAGACACACAACAAACAAGTCTTGGCCAAGATAACAACAACACAATTTTCGGCCAACAACACAAAATGGACAGATTTGCACTTTTCTGGAAATTTTTTTCAGTTTTCAGCTTTTTTTTTTTTGAATTTTAGTCCAAGAGAACCCAAGATTAGTAGTGTAGGGACACAACCAGCCTTGCTTTGATACAAAATGATACCAAACTTCCCAAGAACACAACAACCCAAACACCAAAATCAGTCCACTAGTTCAAGAACTATGGACCCTTTTGATGACCTTTCTCGGATTCGCAAGAGGAACAAGAAGGGAAGTGATATCAAGAGTAAAATACACTAAAACGGAAACAACACTTGATGAACAAGATGCAATAACAACAACACACGATTACAAGACAAGAACACAAACGGATTACACTAGATATAGACAAACGATTACAAGAAAGTAAAGATAGATAGATAGACAAAGGGATGGTATAATATTAACAACCCAAAAGTTTATTCCACTTTTGGACCTTTAATATCACACAAAACCTAAACCTATCTCTTACGTGACCTCAAGGGAACCGAAATTTTCAAGCAATCTCCGTTTCTAAGCAAATAATCAACACAAGGATTCCACCTTACTAAAGACTCTCAAAGAGGCTACAAAATATATTCTCCAAAAATCCCCCAAAAATGACCTAATAAGTTTCTATTTATACCTAGGTTAACTTATTACAAATGACTAAAAAACCCTTATAAAGGGTGGATGAACAGTAAACGCGGATGAACAGTGAACAGTTTTGAAGCTTGTGGGACTTGGTCTCTACACTTCAAAGTTTGTTCCTTGGATGGACAACCCCCTGAGCTCTAGTCTTGACGGATTGGACCCCGATCATGATCGTACCCGTATCACGTATGCAGTTCGCGAATGCAAGAACCAAATTTGTTCTAGAAACAAAAACAAATATCAACAAATATCAGTTTGGGGAATAGGTTATTTTCTTATCAAATAGCAGATTACAAGTTTAGTATCGACGGTCATCAGAGACGGATTTAGAGGCTAATGTGGGGGTTCTCGGAAATTCAGTTACTTTCGTTCGAATCTTATATTTATATTAAGAAATCTTGTAAATATATAAAAATTATAAGTTAGGAACCCACAATGAAGTGTGATATTGGTCTAGTTGCAAGAAAGGTGTTTGTTGGAGCACTAATTCCCTCTTGGTCGTGGGTTCTAATCCAATCAATGACTTATTTTAATTTTTATTTTGCTCAAGAAACCCACAAACTTAAAATCCTAGATTCACCTCTGACGATCATGGTGATGTTGCCACGATCATTCTTTAAATAAAATATTGTACATGTAGAGTTTTTGACTTGGATAAAATACCTTGTTCACATGCTTTGGCAGTGCTTCGAGCCCAATATGGTGCACTAAAATTTATGAGTGCCCGTCTCCATATTATTCGGTGGAAAGATATTAATGGCATATAGTGAGAATATTAATTTGGTGCCTCCTTAAGAATCTTGGGTTGTTCCTATAGAGCTTTTGGGAAGATTAATACCTCCTCCATATATTGACTCAAGTACTATCCAATAAAAAAGAAGGTGATATAAGAGGAGATGTGGAGTCAGACATTTATTTACATCAAGAAAAATAAGTGCTCCATATGTAAGAATGTTGGCCACAAAATAGCTACAAGACTAGATCATAATCCACCATTATCGTTGTAATAATAAAACTTGTGGTGTTGTTTTTTATGGAATTTAATATTTTTAACTCATTATTGCAAACGTAAATATTATTATATTTAACTATAGTGTGTTCTTCCAACAGATAGACCATCTGTAGCTGCAGATCTTTTGGAAGAACACAATACAATCATCAAACTGGATTGTGTTCATCCAATAGATCACCAATCTATTGTGACAAATGGGTCATCTGTTGGAACAACACAATAGAGTTCTTGTCATTGGTTTGTGTTCTTCTAACAGATAACCAATCTGTTTCAACATATGGTTCTGTTAGAAGAACTCAAAACTTTTGCTATTGCTACTGGATTCAAAATTGTGTCAAATGCTCAATCCTTACCTCCAACCCTCGACATGTTAAGAAAAAGAAATAGACAGAATGAGAATTAAACACGAAATAAAGTCAAAGTTTACCAAACATAGATTTTTTAATTAAACAAAACAAAATACATATTGCCTAGGCAGAATTTGACATAAATAAAACAAAATAAAAGAAAAAAATATGACCTAATTATTGTTATCATTATTATTATTATTATTATTATTATTATTATTATTATTATTATTATTATTATTATTATTATTATTATTATTAGTATTAGTATTATTAGTATTATTATTTTCAACTGACTAATTGCCAACGGATAGCCGCAGGGCCCTCCTCAGCTCTCGAATCTCATGCACCATCCTTGCTCTTATGACGTCTAACTCACACTGGAGTTCATTAACCTGCCTTTGAATTTTTCACATGGTGTCGCGCGGAATTGCAACATCACAAACAGGATCAGCCATATCTAAAACATACATGCATTAAAAAAATATAATAAAATACTAAAGAAAAATAAAAGAGTACGAGTGTAATACAACGTATACTACTAAATGGTTGATTCTTTTAAAAAAATTACCTCAATAAAAAAGGAATTTGCTCTTTGAGGAAAAGTGATTGAAGATGTAATATGAAAGACAAGATGCACAAAGTAAATAAAGTGGAGTAGAATGAACGAGTAAGGAAGGAACCTATTTATAGAAGATTGAATTTGAATATATTAGGCAAAAAATCACTACTATTCACCTCCATTTAATTAATTACATACCTTAATTAAATCAAACTGGTGACTTTTGATTAATGTGAAAAGTCATGACTTAATTAAATCAAACTAGTGACTTTTTGATTATTGTGAAAAGTCATGACTTTTCAGTTTTTTAATATTAATTAGTTTTTAAATTTAAATAACTTTTTTTCTTAACTAAATAATCGAAGACTTTGCAATTTTCAACAATCGTTTCCTTTAATAATAACTGTTTCTATTGAGTTTTTGCAACAGATGGACCATTTGTTGCAATAGATCACTCATCTGTCGCAGCAGATTTACCATCTTTTGCAACACCATGCTTTTAACAATCTTTATTCTTATATAGTCTTTACTCTTTGGTACTTTGTGATTATTGCGTATTCACTACTTGTTTTGATCATGTTCATGAGTTTCGTTCTACTTCAAATTGGTCATTATAGGGGCCGTTTTGCTAAAAAAAAAAAAACATAGTGACATGTGTGTTAGAGTTTGACATGTTTTGAAAGGTTTCTTTTTAATCCAACCATGTGGACTTTGCCTACTTATCTTGGTTACTTTGTACCCTTGTTGGTTGTCTTATGTGAGTTGTATGAAATAATTATTAAATTTTATGGCTGCCTGGGTTTGTATCAAAATGATCATAAGCCCTTTCCTATTGATATAGTGTTTTAGTCGATCTTTAGTGTCTTGTTTGGCATACATTCCTCAATTTATGTTCTCGCATACATTCTTTATTTGATTAGTTATTAATCCTTATTTTCTTTTGTGTTTCATGTGAACTTGAGAGTTGGAGATTCAATTGAAACTCTATTTCGGCCCAAAGATCACCATTCAGAATTTAAATTGCTAGGAGCCACTTCCAATAGAAAGTTATATCGAGTTCCTCACTTTTTCCTCACTTCATTATTTGCATTTATTTCGCTAATCTTATAGCATTTTGAATATTGAATTTTTGTATGTGGCTTGTTAGAAATTGACTAATGTTTTGTTTAGTATAAATTGTCTAGAATTGATTCCTCGCGGCTAATCCTTTATATAATCGACGTATATAACCCTTTAGAATATAAAGGGAAAATCTTAGTTTAAAGTGCAATTTCAAATGAAAAAAAATACCTTTTGTTTTAACTGATTAAGATGATTATTTATAGCCTTCATTATTTTTAAAAATATTAATTAACGATTTTTACCATTTTAATTCAAGTTTTTCAAACAAATCACTAATGACTTTAATATAGTCAAACCCTTTCCATTTGCAAATAACTCATCCATCAAAATTTGATTTTATTTAACTTAATATAGTTTAAATACTTACAACTTTTATTATTATTATTATTAATATTATTATTATTAATGCTATTTAAAATTTTAGATTTTCAAAGTCTCAAAAATGCAAGGTATGTGTTCTTACACTACCCTATACAAGATATATTTTATTGTTATTATTATTTCCATTATTACTATTACTCTTTCTATAGTTATTATTACTATTATTTTTATTATTATTTATTTAAAAGTTATTTCAACTCGATTATATATATATATACACACACCATTACACATTATTTTTTCTTACTCTAGTACATATATAAGAGAGAACAAAAATTTTGGTGGCCCTCACATTAAAATTGATGGTATAAAAGTCTTACATGTGACATTATTTTGTCATAATTCTCCTTTTAAGATTTCTCACATGAATATTTGTAATTGATTGAATTTCTTTTTGATTTTATTAAATTATTTTCTTCTTCATCTTAAAATATTTGTCACATTTCACTTTCGAGAATCAAACAATATGAACTTTAATCAATGTTTTAAAAGAAAAAAATTATTATGTTGATATAATCATTTCAATTTATGGTATTTGTTTTTTCATATATATAGTTTCGAATATTTAATTTCTAATTTTATTAAATTAATATAACACAGTTTAGCTTCAAAGTAAGTCAAATTATCTTTTGAAAAATGAAATGATAAAATTTAAACAACTTTGAAGACATTCTTTTTTTACCACTAAAGCCTAAGAATTTTTCTGATATTTTAATTTTTTGATGAAATGAAATTAATACACATGATAATTAATAATGTTCTTTTATTACATATTTCTTTTTCGTCCTTATTCTTTTTGTTAAGACCATTCCACTTTGATTTTTCTAATTGATTTCGTCGTGCCACGTTTTCGATTACTATTTAATTAAAACTTCTTTCATTTTAAATCAACAATATTCAAGCTAACTTTTACTACAAAATTAAAAAATTTAATGATTTCAACTACAACCTCATAGTTCTTTTTGATATTAAAATGAGATAAATAAGTTACTCTTGTAAGGGGCGTGTAAAAATAAATATAATAAATAAATAGACCAAATGGAGCAAGTTATTAATATAAAGGCTCTTAATTTAGGTTATAATTATTATAATAAAACTTGAAAGTATTGACTTTTTTCAGATGATTCTATAAGATGAAAAAAAATATACTTAGCAAAAATTATTGCCTCTAAAATTATGAGGGAAATAAAATTGAATAAACATCAAGATAAATTTATTTTAGCTATAACTGAGAAAATAAATCCTCGCAAATTTTATAAAAATATTAATATTTTTTTCTATTTATGATCTTTATCGAAGCATAATTATTAAATATTTTAAATTATTTTATTATGTAAAATATTGAATTACTTGTAGTTTTTTGATATATGAATTAATTATTATTTTTATACGTAGAGTAAGCCGGGCCCCGTGAAACTAGTGTGTATATATATGTGTGTGTATGTGTGTGTGTGATTTTGGTAGTCCTCGCATGAAGATTTTTTGTCAATTTTATCCACTACAAAAAAAAATCGTGTTTAGCAACGGATTTTAAATTCGTTGTTGAATCCGTCACCCTACCAACTAAATATTAGGGTAAAGTCTTTTATTTCACTTTATTCCCAAAACATAGCATCATCAGCCTTTCTTCAAAAACAAACTCTTCTTTCCTTTTTCTCTCAATTGAGAAAAGAAAATCGCTCAATATCAATCGAAAAGGGAGTCAATCGCTCAGTTTCGAATCTAAATTAGAGCTACGATTCTAAATCTCGTAATGTGAGTTGTTTGTCCTCTTTCAATTTCTTAATTTCTATGTTAGAAATCACTTATAAATGATAGATTTAGGGTTTTTTGATCTCTTTCACTTAGGTTTTCCTTTCCATTATTGATATTATATGTCTTTATGGTTAATCGGTAGACAATAGCATGTACCATATTTTCTCGCTTAGTTGTCTCAGTGTAGTATAAGAAAATTTTCATATCTGCTTGGATTTCTTATTTTGAATTTAAAAGATATCTGCGGACTTTATTTTGACTTATTTCTCGTAATTGAGTATTATTAATGTGATTAAAAGTTTAGATTTGTAAAACCTAGAGAAAAAATTTGCTTCTCTAAACCCAGAGGGGTGGCCGCAGAGATGGAGACTACCATCAAGTTGTTCATGTGTTGATATTTGCTGAGAGTACATAAGAACTACTTCTCCAAGGACGTGTTGATTGCAAGGATTCCTGGGTTGGTCAATGGGATATCTCAAGTGTCGGTCATATACTCCTTTACGATCTACAACTTGCTAATTTTGTAAGTGTTTGACATTATCTTCTCTAAGTTGCTCCTGAAAAAGTCGTGTTTGAATCTGTTAAACAGAAAAAAAAATTCTGACCCCGTCAAGTTATTTTTTAGCATTTTTTTTATATAGCTGTGAAACTTCACTGCATTATATTTACTTTATTTCATTGCAAATGAATGGAGGATGAGAATGACCTCATATTACCAAATTCAGTAAATTGGAAATGTTGTTTGTAAGTTGGACAAATGCTTTAGTTTCTGACTTTTATGTTGCAAGTGTATATCTGTGGAAGAAGTTAAGTGACGAATGATGTTATGAAAGGCTTGGCTATTGCATACTCTTTATAGATAATTATATTATGGCTAGCTACTTCCCGTTCCTGTCATGGATAAGTACACAGTTACATGAAAAGTCATTTGGAAGTTGAACAAATACTTTATTTTCTGACATCTATGTTGTATGTGTATATGTGTAGAAGAAGATCAATTACGAATGCAATGCAATATTGTGAGATACTTGGCTACTGAATACTCTTTCTCGATAGTTAATTTGTGTCATTACTTTCTGATGGGATAGAAAAGGTTTTCTCTTGGGATATGTAATTGTTATTGGACATGTATATAGGATGGGCTCCACATCATTCCATTTATCGTCCTTCCCCTTTTCACGGTTGGGAAGGGGAGCCTTGGAGTAACTGGTAAAGTTGTTGTCATATGACCAGTAGGTCATGGGTTCAAGCTAGAAATAACAACCCCACGCAGAAATGTAAGGTGAGGATGCTTTTTCAAGGATGTTCTAAGAGAAAAGTGAAGATGTTCTAAGAGAGATCAGTCTCAACACGGGGAGTAGCCTATATCCCGATGATGCTTTCCTCATCGCTGGTGAGGAGTCGAGACTCTCCATTGATGTTGAAGAGACTGAAAAGCACCTAGAGTTATTTCAAACATTGAAGGAGTCATTTCTGAAGGCTTATAAGGTTATGGATAGAGAACTCAGAAGCTATACGAATATCGATCGCTTCTGTAGTGGAACAACAGCTGTAACCCTGGTTAAACAGGTTCGTCGACATATTCAGCAAGTTGAAGCTAGCTAGTTTTTCTACCATTTTATTCTAAATATGAACACTTTTTTAGCAGGGTAAGAATCTTATTATTGATAATATTGGGGACTTTAGAGTTGTGCTGGCTACGAGAGGCGCAGATGATTCTCTCACTATAGTACAATTGACAGTAGACCTTAAACCGGATTTACCAGGTGCATACATGTCTATATCTTGCTGCCTGCATAATGACATTTTTTATTTTTTCGAAATTGTGTTGATCAACAAAATTACCACTTAATTTCTGTTTATTTAATGAACTTATCTATCTCCCGATAAATGTTATGTCAACTGTTCTGAGCTAAACTGTTGCAAATAGCCATCAGATTTGAAATGGCGCCATGCTGTTACAATCTTACACATTCATGCATCCTTTCTCCCCAAGAAAAAAATGTGTTTATCTCCCAAGTGTTTTATCCCTTTCCTTCCCTGGTTTTGGCCTTTGTGCGTCTCTACAAATTTGAGCTTTCAGTCAGGCCTTCTCATATTTTTGATGACAAAATCAAGAAAACATAAATGTTAGCTATTTGAGATAAATTTATAATGGTCAAAACTGTGAACTTTTGAGTTCATTGGTTAAAGAGATAGAACGATTAGGATCTCATCCGTCAACGGTGGCGAGTATATCTTATAGAGTAAAGTTGTTGTAGTGCGGGTCGAATTATCAATTCATATATGAAATCAGTCAATTGATCAACTCTAATCTCGGATTAGTTGAGGTTGTCTATTCGAATCCTCTGTATCATCTACCCTATTGATGAAATTTCACACTTTACAATGATCATCTACAACTTGCTTATTTCTTATTTAAGTAGTGATCAGTTGTTACAATTTTGGAGTGCATATGATCATTCAAGTATTAATAATTTCATTTGGTTTCAATTGTCCTAGTAAAACATGAACTAATATTTCTAAACTTCTGTAATTAGCTATAGATATTTAAATATATTATTTCTTGAATACACTTTTCTTATGTAAAAAGAGTTTGTCTAACACAAGGATTATTGTCTGTATGTGAAATTTTACACCCCCTTGAAATGCTGAATATTCTCTCCCATGTGATTGCATACACACATGGTCATGATGGAAAATCTTTCATTGATGAACGTTCCCGAATCGTCCATGTAAGACTCAATCTTAATGTAGTAGTTTACTTAATTCTTATTTTTTTAGTTTAAAGTAGTTTTTGGCATCTAATCATTTTTAAGTACAATCCATTATAATTTCACTTCCTCTATTACAGGAAAGATTTGAAGAAATATTACGAGAAAAAATATTATCAGAATCTGATATTGATCAATTTGAAGTATATTACCAAGCTTCCGGAGAAGAAAAGAAGCGAAGAGTATTTGGTCTTGGATCTGAAGCAAATGGCTACTACGGGCAAATTCTTTGTGTTTCTTGTGAAAAGACATCATCTTCAGCTTCTCATGAATTGTGTTTAGCTTTTGCTATCTTTGATATTGTGGATGATGTGGGTTGTCTTAAGGATAGTTGGTTGATGTTTAGTACTATGGATATTTTGGACATAATTATGTGTTTAGATGTTGCTATGTTTGGTATTGTGGATGTTTAGATTTTGCTATCTATATATGTGGGTTCTTTTATATGAATGTTGGATATTTTAAGAAGATTTTGCTATCTATATATATGGGTTCTTTTATATGAATGTTGGATATTTTAAGAATTTTAAAAAATTGGGGACTAAATAACAAATTTTTTAGTGACGGACTAGCAATGAAATATTTGGTCACGAAATAATCAAAATGACGAAATACAATACGAAATTAGTAACGACATTTATAAATATAACAATGAATATATTTGTTGCTACAAAATGGCAACGGATATAGGTCGTCTCTATGACTTTGCAAAATTGGCAACGGATTTTATTTTTTCCTTTGCTAAATGGTTAGCAACGCGCAAAATAACGACACATATTCCGTCATTGATCCGTCTCTAAATTGATATAGCGACGGATATATGTTGATTAGCAACGTTTTTGATCTGTTGCTAAACGAGGTTTTTTTTGTAGTGATCCCAAACTTAAGTTTTAATTACCCTATAAATTTTCATCCATTTTATTAAATTTGAACAAATGCTACAAAAGTGACATCATAAAAAGCTATTTATACAATCAAATTTAAAATTGATCCAAAAGTTTGTTGTCTTTCTATTTTGTGTAAATATTATTAATCTTATTTTAAATTATTTTTTTCTAATAAATTTTTCATGGACAAGTAAACAAAGTATCTTGACATTTTCTTTCTTGGTACTTACTTAATTATTAAATAAAAAATTATTTTTTATATCTCAAAAAATGTTTGAAAATCTATTTTTAAGAACAATACAATTTGACTCTCCAAATATTAGTGATACTAAATAATGAAAAATGAGAGTAATTCATTTTCATATTTTTTTAATTATGAATTTTATAAGAAAAAATGGGATAATCAATAACTTATATAATTTAGGACAAAATAATCAATTTAACATGAAATATTAAAACTTCATACACGTTTAAGAAATATCAGTATAGATTTTTTAACATGTATTTTTAGGAAAAAGAAACTGCTAAAGTTAAAAAAAAAAAACAACTTTTCAATTTCTTTCGTATTGTTTAATATGAAGGGACATCAACAAAAGTATTTTATTGAATCAAGTTTTTAAATTATTTAAACTAAATTCTCTCTTTTTTTATAAGTTAACTTTGTTGATGTTATAATACAATAATTAGCAATATTAAATATTTATTATATTACTTTGAATGTCAGAATTTATTTATTTTATTGTAATAAATGGGTTAATTAATATAAGTTTAATTGAGAAAAACTTAGTGAAAAATAGATTAGCCAATGTAAGTTGAGTTTGAGAAAAAAAAATGATCAAGTTAATTCAATGTAAGATAAAACTTGATTTGAATCATTAAAGACTTTAATTTCTAAAATACTATTTAACTAGAAAGAAAAATAGTGTTGATGCATGCATGTGTTTGAAACTTTTTAGAAAAAAAATGTAAAATAAACTCTAACAAAAAAATTAGTCTTTTAATTTACAAAAAAAAATTATTATTTGATTAATATTAAAAATATTGAGATATACCAACATGGATTGTAATGCAGTGGATGGGGCTACTACACTCTTAACCAGTAGTCGAGGGTTCGATTCTGGGTATGGAGAAAACTCTGTTGGGAGCGTTGCCACCTTAATGGACCCTGCAACCCGCGATCCAAATTAGTCGAGGCTTCAATGCGAACACCGGACACGAATGAGAAACCAAAAAAAATAAACATATTGAGATATGCTCGAACTACGTTTACAACTAATATAATGTTTTCAAAAATTTTGGTGTTGTTTCGTATCGATATTTGTGACAACTAATCTAATATATCTTCTGTTTCTCATTTTCACTCCTATTCCAATGAGTAAGTTTAGTTTTTTTTTTTTTTTTTTTTTTGTGGAAGAGATGTACAGATCTGGGCACTTTAGGATAGCTAGGGGCTTATCACTGAGTTAATGCTATAGCTCCATCCTTCACAGTGAGGAATAAAACAGCTATTGGATGTGAATGCTCCCTCCGTCCCAAATTGAAATAACACATTGATTAAGAAAAATAATTAATAACATAGTTTACATTTTAATTTGAAGAAAAAATAATTAATGCAAAGAGTAAAACCTTTGTTGGAGGGAGTATGAGTAATACTATGATCTCTTATTTGTTGGATGGTTCTTTATCCAGTCCATAACGAGGAGAGCAGGTCACACTTATGTTGCTCAGTTATCCTGTACCGTTGTTGGTGAGAGTGAACACTCTGACCATCATCATTATGAAACATCAAGTTATATGCATTTTGAGAATGTCTTAAAATCAACAATTAACGAATAGCAGTTTTTGTTTTACCTTTTCCTTGTAATACCTAAATTACCAAAGATGCAGAATATTGAACAACATACCCAGGGACATCGACTATTGAACATTTTCAGGTTTAGGTAAATGACTTAAATTTTATTGGACATATGACCCCAAAAAAAAAGGTATGAGAATAACAACAAAAAATTTTTAGTGACGTAATTAACTGTAAGCCGAGAAATCAAGAACATCAGAAAATTTAACGCCTGCTTCTTCTTCTTCCCCTTATGTTTCCTCATATCTTTGGTCTCTGTTTGTTCCTTGTTCATTTCATCTCCTTTCCCTTTCTTATCAGCTTCATTTTCTACAACAATTTTCTCTTTGCAATCCTCTTTCTTCTTGTTGAGGAACTTAATTAGCCCATCAAGTGCAATGTCTGCATGAATATCACTTTTCATCAGCTCTTCTGCAATCTCTGCTGGGGTCACATTCACTTCAGTTATAAGCTCTTCTATTTCGCCGATTTTCCAGTGATTTTTAATGCCAAGGTAGTTGGAAGCAAGATATGTGAATGTGCATGTCCATTCTTCCTGGCCTTATCAATGCAGGGTCGAGTCTTTCTTTAAATGGACATAGGTTCTCAAGCAATTCTTGGAAAGGGTCTTGGCAAATAGAGGGACAAAATGGACTAATATTGCAATCCTACCAAAGATCAACCTACTTGTGATAAGGGTTATCAACTTATGCTGATTTATTTGTAAACTAAAGGTGAACGAATATAAGCAAAAGATGTTGAAAGAAGAAAGAAACTTTTAAAATATATATAACCACAAAACCGAAATGCATGAACTTTAATTTCTTTCATGGTTGTAAATCTGTTTTAAAATGGTAGGTTTAAATCTCTGATGTATTTCCATGTGATGCTTACTGTCCATGTCCTGATTAAACATTGATTTTACTTTATTTCGTAACCCTTGCTCTCCTCGATCGTTTTCAAATTGACAAGTAGGAACCAAAACAACAAGTCAATGAGATTTTAAATTATGTGGGCAATTATGTAACCATGTGCTTAGATTACAAGTTTGTTACACTGCTCACAAAGCATTACTTCCTCCTTTCTAAAACTCATTTTACGTCCATCAAAAAAAAAATACTTCTTCCGTTTCGCGTTTTAGTTGACCCACTTTCTAAAAATATTTGTTTCAATTTAACTGTCCCTTTGATGAAATCAAGATAATTTTATCATATTCTTCCAATACTACCCTTAACATTAAAGGACTAAACAAAGTGTATTTACTCAAATTTATATTTTCAAAGAATAATTAATAAGGTTAATTTGATAAAATAAATCCCTAATTCATATTTTCTGAATGAATGTATCAAGTCCCCGGGGGCCAACTAATATGAATCGAAGGGAGTAGAAGACATAGTTTACTAAGTTAACCTATTAATTAGATGTTTATTGAAAATTAAGCAGTTCTTTAAAATAAAGATATAATTGAAAACAATTACTTCTGATATAGTGTCTTAAATTTTTAAAGTGACACTCATTTTTAGACAATTTTTTTCAGCTAAGACGATACTTATTTTGAGACGGTGAGTAACACCGGACTTCAGCATTGGCGTGCCACAATGTGAAAGCAATAATGCAAGGAGGAGAACGGGAGAAGTACTCCTTCTGTCTCATGAATTTTATAGGATCATATTAGTCAATTTGCACCCCTTATTAATTTCTACTTAATAATTATACAAAAGATAAATATTCCAAATAATATGAGACAGACGGATTATGCAAAAAGCAAATATATCAAGTAATATGAGACAAGTAGTAATCTTCATGATTTTACTTCAGAATATGCAATTCAAATAATCCAAGAAAACTTAGGAAGAAAATCCTCTTCCGAGTGTTGTTATTATTTTCCAATTTTTTGTTAATTTTAAAAATAAAATAAAACTCACCAGACAATTTATTTGATAAAATCAGTCCAAAAAATTATGGTTGTTTAATTCATTGAAGTTTGAGTTGTATCTGTTTATTTATTAGCTCAACTCATAAAAAATGGATTGATATGTAGTCCAAATTGACTCTGCAAGAATTCGCAATCGCTGCAATTTTTGTCCTTCGAATATACACTCTATAGTGACCACTTTATGCACATTAGATACACCCCCCCCCCCTTCCCCCTCTCCCCCCTCACGATATAATAGACTGCAAACGCATAATCACTAACTTGTCACATAATAATTAAGGTGTTTCTGATCAAATGACTTCATATAACAGATTACATATATACATAGGCATATAATAGCATATGTCACGCCACAATATATGATTTATGTTTTTTGGGGAGGATTCACTAACTAGATCAACAGAGCATTATCAAGTTATTGATAAACCTTAATTGGAAATCTCCATTTTCACAAAAATAGTTGAATTTGCTGATGTTCCAAACACCATATTATGCTATAAGACAATCCTAAAATTTTACTAGAAGTTTTCCTACCTAAATACTTGGACTATGTATGAAAATATCATATCGTCATGCATTGGATAATAAAGTAAACTCTACTCCAACTGCTATTTGGTGAAAATACCTTTTCAAAATAGGATATTTGATCTATGTAAATCGCCAATCAAACTCATTATTTACTTTTTATAATTGGTATTATATAAGCTACACACGATTATACACATAATATATATGAACTGTATATATATTATACATTTGTCGATAATTTAAACAATAGGATGGAAGGCTATTTAAAATTAAAATTATTTCTTCTTATAGAAATGTGTTATGTGGTGGACAAGTCTTAAGAGAGGCAAATTTAGATTGGGCTGGGGAGCTGGCCCAATGGTCATTTCCATCTCACATTCACTTTGCAACTGGATCCATACTGAAATATATCAAGAATGTTGGATAGGCCCAGACAAAAATACATCTTTATTCTGTTGACTACATTTTCCTCCTGGTATTTTCAAGGCAAAAATCCATAATTACTAAAAATCTCAATTTTAGATCTTCCGAAACACATAATTAACTCCCGATACATCCAACAAAGATACATTTTTTTTTATAAAGATAGATAATTAGCTTCCGATACATTTTTTCGATTTTGGATCTGTTGAGATACATAATTAGCTTCCGATATATCCAACGAACATACATAATCAGTCAAGATTTTTGTAATTTCTTGTAAGAGTGGAAATTTGTGCAAACATCATAAGTAAGGTGTATGTTTATGTTATTTTTGCTAACTTTTTGACCTTTTGGCGTTTGCTTGCCTGATGGGAAAACCTTGAAGGTCAAGGGTGTGTTTGGTACGGAGGAAATATTTTTTTGGAAAATATTTTCTTATGTTCTCATGTTTGATTGGACAAAATTTTTGAAAACATTTCTTATAGGAAAATAAGTTTCTTAAAAAGGAGGAAAATAACTTCCTTAATAGAGGTAAGAAAAATAGATTCTATAAATGACACTTTGTGTTTATTGGATCCCTTCACTCACCAAACGCCCCCAACCCCTATCCTCGACCATTCCACTCCTGCCACCCCCGAGGTCCCACACTTTACCCCGTACCACCTCTATAACTTTTTATTAGATTACATATAAATGCTTTTGAAATAGCTTTTTTTTCTTTAAATAAGAAATCAACTTTTTTTCGAAGAAAATATTTTTCAGGAAGAAATTACTTTTTACATATATATATATATGGTAGTAACTCTTTGTTGCTTTCATTTGACTTTATCAGAAAGCACTCAACCTAATATGACCATTAACATGTCACAGATCACACAGTAAATGGTTTCTTAGTCTTAGTGCAATTCAATTAAATCTTTGAAAATTTGAGATGACTTCATATTGAACTTGAAGAGCACACTGGGGAAACACCTACCCAATTCCTAGAATATAATGCACTACTATAATGCATTATTATTATAACATTATCATCTTAGAGGTTGTTTTGTATGGGAGAAGCTAAAGGATAGTCAAAGGTATTGGGATATATGTAATAACTTATTCAATCATCATAATACAAATGGTGGATAAATAATTTCGAGACTAATTAGTAACTCTAATCTATATTAAGGATCTTTAGTGACTACTTCACCCTGGATAGAATCTAATTAGTAACAAGACAAGATTAATCCTAGTCCACACGTGATAATGGTATCTTGTCTTTTAATTAGAGTTTAATTAGACCACTGATGATAGAGTTGCTATCTTTCATTATGCTTAATTCCACTAAACAATACCCTCAGGCTAATCCAATGTCAACACTGGTCTGAATTTGGATATGCATAATAATAATTAAGTACAAAAATATGACGCTCTAATTTCCTAATCTTTGACAACTACAAGCTAGCATGCAATAGTGGCGGATCCAGGATTTTTCTTTCAGGGGTTCGAAAAATGATAATATAAATATGTGATTAAGCCAACAACTACAATTTAAGTTTTGGTTGATTTAGTGTTCTAACTTATTTTGACGTTTTTTTTAAATAGCAGCAGCTAGGTTTCTTTAAAAAAAAAAAAAAGAATAACAGTAGCAGTTGTATAGTACACAATGAATTTTAAAAAAAATCAGAAAGCAGCCCAATTAGTGCAGTCAGTACCACTAAGTTATCTAACAATTTTGATTTAGGTGGTTCAAAATTAATATATATATAGAGATTTTCTACCTTATATACACAACGTAATTTTTGTGGAGGGGATTCGGGTGGAACCCTGATAACCACGTGGGTCCGCCGCTGGTATGCCAGGTGATAAACATTGAAACAGAATAATCTTCCTAATAATTATATTAAAGTTGTACATGTTGATGAAGTGGGCATTAAGAAATTAAGGTTCCACGGGTTCTCCTTCTTAATATTTCAAAGTCTAATTATTAGAGGAATTCTCGAGCCAACTTTGCAATCTACACGTCGAAGAATTTTTTTTGGTATAATCTCTCATTTAACCTTATAAAATTTTAAAGAGATTTTACGCAAATAGTTAACCTGCCCGATCAGATTTAATTTACCGTTTACTTTTTCTAATCGTTATATATGAAACTTATGTATTGATTGTACACGGTTGTACACATATTATAGTATATTTTTATAATTTAAATGATTACGTGAACAACTATTTACGTTAAATTTTCATTTCTTTTCTTTAAAAATAGAAGAAAGAAATGGTTATGTTGGTCAGAGTGATTTCTTTTGTTTATAATTATCAGATTGTTTAAATTTTCTTAAATATCTGTGTAATTAGAATTGGTGGGTCGGGTCAAACATTTTGCCTTGTAACTTGGTAATTGGTATATCTCACAGAAAATTAAACAATAATGAAGATGAATAGGTGGATAATGCTGACAACAAATTATTTTTAATATTTATCCAAAATCATTTTTTAAGAACAATTAAAATAATATATTAGCTGGTCTTGTACGCAATCATTGAATCATCATGTTCTAAACAAAATTAAATAACGCTTCGATGGAAGTTTATTTGGACAGGAATATAACCTTTTAAATTTAGAGATGAGCCAACCCCACCCCTCTTTTTTACTTCTTTTTTTTTTAATTATGGGTTAACCTAAGAAAAAATTGATAACCAATTGAAGAGAAAAAAAATAAAAAGGAAAAATGAAACTACTTGAGTTTGATGAAATGTAGTGACATTTCATGTGGACTTGTAGATGATTCTAACTAACCACATGGGAGTTAGAGATGGACCTATTTTTTCAACTTTTAAGTGAGATCTACTTTGAAATTTGTACCCACCCCACAATTTAAAAGGTAAAGATCAAGGTTGTGTTTGGTAGGAAGGAAAATATGTTTCATACAAATTATCCCCTTGAAAAATAATTAACTTTTTTACTTATAAACTTTTAGTGTTTGATAAGCAAGTGGAAATTCAACATTGTCTAGATTTTTATATGTATAATTTAGACATTCATTATTTCAGTAGGGTCGAGTTTGAGGAGCGGATGCAGAGATTTGTATACGAATTTGTAGGAATTCATATATATATATATATATATATAAAATTCAAGAACATTAGAAAAGAATCTAACTAAATAAATATCATATTAAAGATCAAATAAAAGACGAAAGGGAAGAAAAAGAGACGCATGAAGAAAGGAAGTGAAAGGCATAGACTATCAACGCCTGATAAAGAATATGTATACAGATCATCTACCATGAAAGAAAATAAAAGTAATGTGCTCTTATTAATTTTGATAATATAGCAGAGATATTATCTGTACATATAGGGGCAAAACGTGATTTTCTTATTTAATAAGATTGTATAAGAGTTAAAAAAAAATTTCTTATTTCGTATTTATGAAAAAATACAGCTCAAAATTCAAATTTCATGTTAAAATAAAATTTTAATTTTAAATTAACCCAATTTCATATCGGGGGTTCTAATTTTAGACCATAAATACGTAATATTATTTTTTCATGTTTAGTTTTCGTAAAAAATTATAAATAGATAATGACGAAAGATTAGAATTAACGTTAATTGTTTTATAATGTTCTAGCTCCCTACATAAGTAATATTATATTATTCTTCATTTTTAGTTTTATAAAAATTGTAAATAGATAAGGAAAAAAGGTAAATAATGTTAGTTATTTTATAACGTTTGATATCATGCAAATTATTATCATGAGAAAAAATATAAATTTTATACGTGAATTATAATGTAATTCATTTTTTTAATCTTATTTTTAGAGTGTGTTTTCTTGTAAACTAAATAATATTTTATGAAAAATATTTTCTTCATTCCAAATATATCCTATCCATGATCGCTGATAGTTTATTGAAGTAAGAACGACAACAATTCTAACATTCTTTATTAGTCAAAGCTAAGGGGAGCTTAATGTTTAAAGTAAAGTTTCGAATGTAAATGAATTTATCCATTAAATAAAGACTTTTATAATTACTAAACGTCAAAACTTTAAAGTCAGTTAGAAAGCTTTTAATCCAATAGATCAACTTTGATGGATAAAGGCGGAGTCAGAATTTTAAGTAAGGGGGGTCAATATTCATAAAAAATTAAGTTGAAGGGAGTTCCACACCTACTATAATCACATAAAAATAATTTTAATTATGTATAAATAATATATTTTTCTGTTGAAGAGAGTTCGGATAAACTCGGACTGGCTCCGCCTCTATTGATGGATCAATTGATTAAAAAATTCAGCTAATCAGAGACAAGTTGAAAGAAAGGAATAAAGATCAACCAAATGGAAGTCAACCACGCACCAAGTCACAACATGCACTGCATGTCCCTCTGCACCTAAATTAAAAAGCCAAGTATTTTGATTTCTTTGTTCAATTTTACTTTATCATATTTTATTTTTTTAAAATTAAATTATATAAATTTTAATGAATATTTTGTAATATATTTTTATTATATTAGTATAAAAAAAATGTAAGCTATAAGTATTATAGTCTCTACACATCTAGATTTTATAGTTAAAATATTAAATTAATCTTACTTAATTTAATTTTAAAAATTAATTAAATTAATTATTCTCATGAAATAAAATATGATAAGTATAAACAAATGGAGAGAGCATTACTAAATTAAACACAATTATGATTTCACGCATATAAAAATATTTAGGGGAAGCTGAAAAATATTGTTCCTGTTGTTTTGTCCGAATAAAGACATAGTATTGGGGATTATTAAAATAGTAAAGAAAGGTGCATGTCTTTAATTTGTAACGTGGACCTTCATGCATAGCCACTACTTGCATAGGCGGAGCCAACCCTCTTTAAGGAGTTCGTCCAAACTCCTTTCGACAAAAAAATATACTATGTATACATAATTAAAATTATTTTATATATAGTTATAGTAGGTGTTGAACCTCCTTCGACTTAATTTTCTTTGAATATTAACCCTCTTTATTTGAAATTCTGGCTTCGCCTCTGACTACTTATTTCATTTGCTTATATCGAACTCATAAAAATGCTCCCACCATTTCATTTGATGTGCCATTATTTTTTGTGGTTCGTTTAAAAAAGAAATATTATTTTTTATTCGATAACTATTTAAAAATATAATTTTTTTTTTATTCTTAATAGTCCCACTTAATTAAAAAAAGATGGTGACATATTTAAAAAAAGGACAATTTTGATAAATATCACTAATTTTTTTTTTATTTCTTAAATTTTATCTCAATCAAATTATATCACATAAAATGAGACGGATGGAATATTTATATAAGGAGAGACATAAAATTAAGTGCCACATAATATGAGGAAATACTTTTACTAGAGAAAAAAAAAAACCCACCTGTTATAAGTTTCCCCTTTTTAACCATTTGTCATAAGATTCGAACTCGTCAGAACTGTAAACTTTTGCCATTGGAACTACTACGATTATAATAATACTAGTAATAAACAAAGTCTGTATTTATCAGTGGTATTTTTGTTCTTTACCAAAATAGAGGGTAAGAAATAAAACAAGACGTCTGAAGCATTCACTGTGATTTTTTAAGGGAAAATTAAATACACTTGTAAAATTTGTTAAAGTCACCCATTTTTTTGTTTGTTTGAAATTTCAAAAAACTCACAATCTGTCAGTCTGTTAAGCATTTTGTGGTAATTTACTTAGGGGTCATTTGGTAGAGTCTATGTGAATAAAGTAAAATATAGTGTATTGGTAATGTTTGTATTAGTAGTGTTAGCGTTAGTTATGCTTGTATTTTTCTTTTGTATGTTTGGTTGATGCATTAAAAAAACATGAATTATATAATTTCTAATTTTTTTTATTTTTTTTGCATTATACTCTCAATATATATGTTGGCAAGGATGCGGAAATTTTTTTGAGAGGTAATAGGGTCTTTAAGCATGTTAATGCATGCATTAGATCCACTGCATTACTAATGTCATGAATTTTGAAGTATTAGTAATATATACCTCAATACACAATAGAGTGTATAGCTAATGCTTGCATTAGGTATATATAGGATAAAAAGGTATACCAAACAAGGTACTACTAATACACATTAAATTAATATATGTATTAACATTCCAATGCATTCTACCAAACGATCTCTTACTGTGCAATGACTCACAAAACACACAAGAGATGTAAACCACACTAGATAAGACATGTGTAACTAGCTTGCGACAGATATATTATCAAACTTTGTTTCATTTTTTTCAATAGAAATGAAAATAATTGGATGGACAAGCTAATAAATACTTCCTTCGTTCCACAGTAAGTGAATTATTGAGGTATTTTTTAGTGTTCAAAATAAGTCAATAGTTCACAATTCAAGGTAGACGTTGGAGATTTTTTCTAAATTTACCCTTTATTAAATGTGCATTGGGAGTGATGTATCATTTTTAAGGTTTTGAAATTTGAAGAGGATAAAAATGAAAAAGATGATAAATTTATATTTTTTTATTTTTTTTTTAATATGTGTATCAAAATTTAATAATTAATTTATTGTGGAACTAAGGAAGTACCATACTTTGGATCTGGAGAAAAGTTTGAAATCAGATTATTGCAATTATTACTGCTACCATTTACTGGTCAGAATAAATCTGATCGTATTGAATTTGTAGTACAGTGCCGTTTCTGGAAAAATACTTTAATTCCTACTGTACCAACAAGCTTATTAAGTTCAGCACCCAAAAAAAATTAATAAAATAATTTTATTAAGTACTACAAGCTTTTAGGAATTGTGTGCTTATTGTGAAATCATTTAAATTTAATTTTAGAAATTAAATTCTTCCTCCAGTCTCACAATCCCTTCATCTATCTTAAATAATGCCTATTTTGTCTTTGTTGAACTATTTATGTAATGTTATAAAACATAAAACAAAGAAGAAGAATAGAGAATAGAGAGTAATTCTTATTTCTCTTTATGGATGAATTATAATGAAGCAAAACCTCTTTACTTATAGGGAAAAACTAACCTTGGAGGTCGAAAACTAACCTTGGAGGTCGTAACTTTTTCATAAATAAACATACACAATAAATGATAAAGTAGGTATTCACTATATATGGTAAAGTAGACATTACTATATATGGTACATTTATAACATTCCCCTTGAATGTTTAATTGATAGATAATATGCCTCGTTAAAACCTTAATAGAAAAAATTTAGTGGGAAAAAAATCTAATGAAGGAAAAAGAATACACATCTCTAACAATACTCATATAAGTTGTCTCATTAAAAACCTTACAAGGAAAACCTAGTGGGACAAAACCTCATAACGAAAAAAGAGTACAACGCGTATTAACTCCCCCCTAATGAGAACATCCTTGGACCTTTGCATCCCGATCTTGTGCACCATCTTCTTGAAAGTTGTAATTGGAGGAGACTTGGTGAAAGTTGTAATTGTAGGAGACTTGGTGAATAAATCAATCACATTGTCACTTGAACGAATTTGTTTCATGTAACTTTCACCATTCTTTTAGAGCTCATGCATGTAGAAAAGCTTTGATGAGGTGTGCTTCGTTCTATCTCCTTTTATGAATCCTCCCTTAAGTTGTTCTATGCATGCGGCATTATCTTCATATAAAATCGTGGGTACTTTGTCACATTTCAAGCCATATTTTTCTCGAATGAGATTTATTATGGACCTCAACCACACACACTCTCGGCTTGCTTCGTGAATAGCTATAATCTCAGCGTGATTCGATGAAGTGGCTATGATAGACTGCTTTGTTGATCTCCAAGAAATGACAGTACCACCACATATGAACATATAGCCTATTTGAGACCGAGCTCTATGTAGGTCAGATAAGTACCCAACATCAACATGATCAATAAGATTGGGACTGCAGACTTGCTAACAAATTAACTGAAAAAGGTTATATCAGGCCTATAGTATTTGCAAGATACATTGGTGCATCAATTGCACTAAGATATGGTACTTCATAACCAAGGAGTTCTTCATTCTTTTCTTGAGGTCGGAATGGATTCATCTTGTTTGGTAGAGCCTCGTACTGATAACGTGTTATAAAACATAAAGCAAAGAAAAAGAAGAATAAAGAATAGAGAGTAATTCTTATTTCTCTTGAGGGATGAATTATAATAAAGCAAAACCCCTTTACTTATAGGGAAAAATTAACCTTGAGTTTGTAACTTTTCTATAAATAAACATACATAATAAATGATAAAGTAGGTATTCACTATATATAGTAGAATAGGCATTCGCTATGTGGTATATTTATAACATGTAATATATTCTTATACTACTATTAGTTATATATCATTATCCATCATGTTCAACTATATATCCTTTTTTCCTTCGCTCTGTGTCTACATTTAAGTTCTATTTTTTCTTTTATTTTTCATTGTATATTGTTTAATTTGTATTTTGATTGTCATTAATGAAATACTTATTAAATTATAGTTTATAACTTTTATTTAAATTAAAATTTCTAGCCTATTTAATATAGAAATAGATAATCTTTTAGGTACTTATTCAAAAACAATTTATTTATTTTATAGTAAATTCATGACATAGATTAACAAAGAGAAAAAAAATTCTATTACGAAATTAAAAACGTAAAAGAAAAAAAAGGCATTCATAAATTAGAGGGTGAAATTAGCATTTTAAAAAATTATTGAGATATAATGGAGAAGATGTTTATTTGTTCAAATTAGTTGAGGCATAAGCTTTGAGAAAAGATTATCACTTACTAGCAAGCTTAATTTGGGTCATTTCACTTTTGATTAATTTTGTCTCATAAAAACATGATCAATACTCAAATCACAGTAAGTTTATTTCCTTCGATATTTATATTGAGGTACAATGACTAATTTTAAACCATGCATTGAATGATTCATTTGTGAGGGCAAAATTTCATCCTAAGACCTCGAACATGAAATCTCTATTTACCGGTCGAGAGATTTCGATCATCTCTCCATAATTTATATTGACAGTAAGATCTAAAAGTAAATAATATATAAATGCACAAGACAATTATACATAGAGTTACTGAAAGAGTAGTAAGTATTTCTTTATTCTTAATTAGAGACTTTTGAATTTGAGCTTTAAATATGAATTTATCGATAATAATGAATGCTTTACGCTCAAAAGTGAAACTTTTCGACGCGTACCTATACCTGAATTAGTCAAATCCTATATCGAGTACCTATTACTCAATGAGAAATAAAATTTAATTATGATAATTTAAAAATTGGGTGTAATAGGTACCTTGCGTATGAGAGCAAAAGCAAAAACAAACGTGAGAATATAAAATTGTTTCTTATACTCATGTTAAAGTATCTAGTGGAAAAAGAAATACACAGAAACTTTTTAAATAGGGTCATATAAATATTTTGCTTTGTCATATGTTTTTTTGATTTCTCATTTGGTGTTTGATATTCGTATTGGAGTTCGATTAATTTGAATTTGTGCCGGATAGAGTTCCATTCGGGAGCAGCACTATCTACCAAGAATTTTTTCATACTCAAATTCAAGGCCTTTGATTAAAAAAATAACAGTCTCATTCACTGTACCACATCCTTTATTAGTGCCTTGCCACATTCATTGTTTAGCTATTTACATTATCTCGTTCTGTTCGAATTCTATTACGTCAAATTAATTCTTCTGTTGTCTGTTTGTTTTCATATTTTTTTTTCTCACACGTTGTTGTGTTTATTTTTGAATTTGTCTAATTTAAATTTTAATTAATTAAAAACAATTGAACATTTATCATCTGTCACTGCCTTGACATTCTTTCATGGACTGATATTTACGTCCAGTCTATTCATTGTGTTTCAAATTGACAACTTCATATGATAAATAGGGAAAATAACACTCCATTGCACTCTTTCCCTTTTTCATAATAGTTACACAATTTACTCCTGTTTGTAATCAAACAGAAAATTTTCTTTAACTAGTTTAATGGATCTTAAGCATATATAATTATTAAAGGTTATAACTCATTATTTTTGTATGTTGTTAGAAAATTTAAAGTTTGAATTAGTAGATTGAAATTTTGACCATTAGTTGATGCAATTTCAAATCCTAACCTTTTTATTATTATTATTTAAAAAATTAATGATTCGATGAAAATTTCTTTTATTCTTTGCTAGAAATTTCAAATCTCATGATGTAACGTAATTATCTTCGAATTCAGAGCGCCAAATTTCAACTATGACATTTTCATGATGCTAATTTGAGTTAATCGAGTTAACAAATTTCAAGCATCAAACAAGATCGAGTTAAAAATCTTTTTGAAAGTAGAATTTTTAACTATGGAAAATGTATTTGGAAAAGGGAAAAAGATAAAAGAAACTCTAAACTCTTACACACCTTTCAACTTTCATAACATAAAAACAAAAATAAATATAAATTCTTCTCCATAAATATACTCCCCCTTGGTTGTAGCCTTTTCGTCTTCTTCATTTTCCCTCCCTCCCTCCCTCTCTTCAATTTAGTTTACTCACGAGGGAGCCTTCGGCGCGTCAGCACCTCTCCCCAATAAATTTCATTACATTCGTTACTCACAAACACACAGCTCTTTTTCTATCTACAAAATTAAAATTCATATAACAAACTCATAGTTCATCAACTTTTTATTTTTTTTAAATTTTGTGTGGCAATGGCGATATGGGCCAATTTGTCATACTACCTTGCATCAAAATTCAAGAAAGCTAATCTTTACTACGTGGCTGCCACCATTGTTCTTTGTTGCACTTTCTATGTCATCGGACTTTGGCCACAAACTACTGATATCAACACCCATCAGTTATCCTCAACCGCCATCACCACCACCATCCCATGCAACAGCAACAACAACCCATCAATCAAAAACACAAAAACAAAAAATCCCAATTCAATTTCCATCGACTTCACCGCCAAACACACCGCGGATTCCCTTACCCCACTCTCACCATCGGCGCGTGTAACCCACTTCCCTTCCTGCAACCCCAAGCTCTCCGAATACACCCCTTGTGAAGACTCAAAAAGGTCACTCAAATTCGATAGGAACATGCTTATTTACAGAGAACGCCACTGTCCGGCGAAGAACGAGTTGTTGAAGTGCAGGATTCCGGCGCCTTTTGGGTACAAATCGCCGTTCCGGTGGCCGGGAAGTAGGGACTCTGTATGGCATGCTAATGTCCCGCATAAACATCTGACGGTTGAAAAAGCCGGTCAGAATTGGGTCCGGTTCAAGGGTGACCGGTTCACGTTCCCCGGCGGAGGGACAATGTTTCCACGTGGCGCTAAAGCGTATATTGATGATATCGGAAAATTGATCAACCTTAAAGATGGTTCTATTAGAACCGCCATTGATACCGGTTGTGGGGTACGTCTTTTATTAATTAATTAAATTCATTTGGAGTTTTCTTACTTGTTTGCTTCTAAAGTTGACGACTTGTTTCTTGGACACACTTATTTTTCAAAAAAATACTTTCCTCATCCCATTTTATATGTGGTCGCACGCAAAATTTAAAAAATAAATGATAATTTTATTAAATTTAGAAAATTATCGTTAATATTTATACTTTTTAGTTGTTTTTTTAATTAAGTGAGACTTAGTAAAAATAAAATAAAGATGATACCATTTAATTAAATAGTTATTAAAAAAAAAAAGATAATATTTTTTTTGAGACGGATAAACAGGAGTATGTAGTTAAACTACGTCTTAATTGTCACATTTTAATTTTTCACAGTCAAATTAACTGGTTTTCGACCAATATTTTAAGGTCATTTTTATTACTATATTGATACGAGGAAGATGATAACTTATGTAGTACTTTATGTTTTGAAAATTTATATTTAAAATTTAAAATATTAAATTAATTTAACTTAAGTTAACTTTAAAAGAGAGTTAAATTAATTTTCATAAAATGAAATAAAATGTTTTGGTACAGGAATTAGTTTTAGCAGTTGTTGTCAATCCTCCTCTTTGTGCAGCTTGAGAATAGTATTGTGCAAGCTAACCCTGTTGTAAATTAACATTTAAAATTTTTACTATTAGAGATACATAATTTTGTCTAAATGTGGTTACTAATTATCATACTATTTGGTGAAAATCCTAGTCAAATTATGCTATTAATATTTCTCCTTTTATTAACTAATTAAATAAAGGTTGAAAATTTACATTCGATATTTTTATAATATTGGGTTTCATGGTATTGTTCCGATAAAGTAGTTCATTGCATACATTTCTTTTTGAAGCTTTGACTTTTTAAAGAGAAATAAGAATAAAACAGGTAAGTTTTTTGGCAATGCACATGGGTTTTCGATCTTCCAACGTATTGGTTAGGAAGTTGTCAAAAACTAGGTACTTTCAAGTTAAAAGAGAAAATGAATTTCATAAATTTGACTTTATTATTTTCCCAATAAAAGAAAATATTAATTTAATGGAGAGTTCATATAAAAGAGGTCCCTAGATAGTTGGTTGAAGTGGGGGGGGGGGGGGGGAGTTGAACAAGATGATTGCTAGAATTTTTGTGATGCATTTCGTGTGGGATTTTCATTCCTAGAGTTGATATTATTGGACTTACTGTAAAAGGTTGGTAGTAATTTGGTTTACTTGATTTGAATAAAAGAGTTTGGTAATTTGGTTTAGGTAACTTTGTAGAATCCACAATTGGTTGAAGCCAAAAATGTGTGTTTCCTTCAATTGCACATAAAGAATATGTGTTTTGTTGATTTGCCAAAATAGAAGCATAAACTAATCAGTTCAAGATTTAACTTGCAATGGAAGAAAAACTTATTATGCCTTTCACTTTTATAGTGTAATCCTATTATGAATTTAATATTTTGATGCAACTTATATAGAAACTTTTTAATTGCTTAGGCAATGTTGTTTGAACTTTAATTTTCCGCCATTTCTGGGTCTTGATTACAATTTTATTGAAAGAAACAAGTAATTCTAAAAAGTTTCATTAAATTTATAAAAGCAAAGTGTGCTTATTAAGAAATACACAGTACACAGTCTCAGATTGGATGCCCACTAACTATTTCAGTAGAGTGATCCATAAATAACTTATATTCTGGTTGAACTGAATTCTAAAAATTTGCATTACCAGGATCCAAATTTTGAGCAAAATTTTCTTCATTACAATTTATGGAAAATTCATGCTCATGAAATATATCCTGTTTTAGTCGCCATAGAAAGTTGTGGAGGAGGCGAATTAGGGTAGAAGGTTAGTCTGAGTTAGGATGGTGTATGTTTTGGTGTATACTTGGAGTATCTTGATTTTGGTATTATTGTATATTTTAATTTCAATTGTATTTTGTTCTATGACTATTTCTTATTTTATCTTAGATTGCTATATTTTAATCCGGGGGTCTATCGGAAACAGCCTCTCTATCTTACAATTGAGGTAATGGTATGGACTGCGTACACTTACCCTCCCCAGACCCCACTTGGTGGGAATATACTGGGTATGTTGTTGTTGTTGTTGTGTTAGTCGCCATATGAACAATTAACGGCTAGGGGAGCAAGGGGGTCCATCCGAACCTCTTTCATCATAAAAATTAAATTGTACATACAAAGTCTTTAGCTTTTCCGTGTTTACTTTTTATGTTTTGAATTTCTTCAGCGAAAATCCTGGCTCCACCACTAACCGTGCCCCTAGTCTATTAGTGCAGCTGCACAGGATTTTCTTTGGGTCTATCATGTTTGACTGTTGGTTTCTTTTTCTTTTGTTTTCCTTAGTCGTATGAGGCTAATTTTACCTTAAACAACTTCAGGTTGCTAGTTGGGGTGCTTACTTGCTTTCCAGAGACATCCTTCCAATTTCATTTGCACCCAAAGACACACATGAAGCTCAAGTTCAATTTGCTCTCGAGCGAGGAGTTCCAGCATTGATTGGCATATTAGCTACTAATAGGCTACCTTACCCTGCAAGGGCATTCGACATGGCACATTGTTCTCGCTGTCTCATCCCTTGGGGAAAATATGGTAATCTAAATGACATAACCTTTGCTCTTGTACTCATTCTTGGCGAAAGAAGATCAATCCTTTAATTAGTATTTTACCTTTTATCCATTTGATATGGAGCAGATGGGCTATATTTAATTGAGGTTGATCGAATTTTACGACCTGGTGGATATTGGATTCTTTCTGGACCACCTATTAACTGGCAAGATCACTGGAGAGGCTGGAACAGAACCGCCGACGATCTGAAAGCAGAGCAAGATCTAATTGAAAGTGTTGCGAGAAGCCTGTGCTGGAAGAAAGTTAATCAGAAAGGTGACCTAGCAATTTGGCAGAAGCCTACTAATCATGTGCACTGCAAAATTAACCGGAAGGTCTTCAAGAAGCCACTCTTTTGCCTGGAACAAGATCCCGATAAAGCATGGTAATTTTCAAATGATTATAATTCAACCGAGGCTATACTTTAGAGGACTTCCTTGTTGTTTCCCCTGTACACATTTTTGCAGCACATGATGCATTGTTCTTTCACAAAATTGCTAAATACATTTTTGTAGAAAAAGCAATAGCGTGTGTCACATTCGTACTAGTTTATGTTATTCTACACCTTATTTTTTTTGTCATGCTACATTCCACACTTTTTTCAGTAGTACCAAACTGTTTGACAAACTTAGTGTAGAAAGTTACGGTACCTGATGAAAAAGCATCCAACTTCATGAATTCAAAACTCTTCTCCACAAATGAAGAGTAGAATTAGTTAGTATTCCCTAAATGTATTCATAGCCAAGACTCTTTTATCTTCCAGGTACACCAAGATAGATGCTTGTTTGAGTCCCCTTCCTGAAGTTTCCAGCATTAAAGATATCGCTGGAGGGCCACTGGTGAATTGGCCGGAAAGATTAACTGCAGTCCCTCCTAGGATTGCTAGTTCTAGTATAGAAGGAGTCACTGCAGAGGGCTTCTCTAAAGATACAGAATTGTGGAAGAAGAGAGTCGCCCACTACAAGTCCTTGGACAGTCAATTAGCAGAACTTGGAAGGTACCGTAACATACTAGACATGAATGCGTGGCTGGGAGGATTTGCAGCTGCACTTGTTGATGATCCAGTTTGGGTCATGAATGTTGTGCCCGCTGAGGCTGACGTCAATACACTTGGAGTTATCTATGAACGTGGTTTGATTGGAACATACCAAAGCTGGTAAGCCCACTGCTCCTGTGTAAGCTTCAATTTTGCTGTTTCCTGCTTGTTACTGATGATGCTCTTCCCCGTTTAGGTGTGAAGCAATGTCTACGTATCCAAGAACTTACGACTTCATACATGCTGATTCGGTCTTCACTCTCTACCAGGACAGGTAATTAACCGATTTTAGGTTTATCAAAGGTTGCATCATGCATGTTTTCTTGACCATTGATTTACTTTCATTTTATGCATTGCAGATGTGAGATGGAAGATATATTATTGGAAATGGACCGGGTATTAAGGCCGCAAGGCAGTGTGATATTCAGAGACGACGTGGATGTTTTGGTAAACGTGAAGAGCATAGTAGACGGACTACAATGGGATAGCAGGATGGTTGATCACGAAGGCGGTCCTCATGTTAGAGAAAAGCTTCTAATTGCTACCAAGTTGTATTGGACAGCACCAGCACCTGATCAAGATAAAGCGATGAGTCTTCTATAGTCAATCTGGCCAATTCTTTACTTCCTTTTGTTGATAATTTTTTTGTTTGTTCCATAGGCGCTTATGATTTTTCATTAACCTCTCTATCTTTTGGCTTCAAAATAAACAACAAGAGGATATTGAGGTTTCCCCTGAGGCTTTCTTTTAGTACCTATTTTCGCGTTCGGATCGGCTTGTAATGTGTTACTTTTACGCAATTTGGTATAGAAACCACATTTTAGATGATGCTAGAGTTGAAATGACTGAAGATGATATTCTTCTACAATGAACCAATTGTAATTTAATCTTAGAATTGGGCAATATGAATTTACTTGCTTTTCTCGAAGCATTAGCCAGGCTGGTTAATATGTTCTTGTAAGATCCGTGTGAATCCTTTTGATTCTATTTTATCTCAAACTATCACATCTATCAATTTGTTCTATGTCCATCTATAGTGTTTTTTTTTTTTGCTTTTTATGTCTTTTTGTAAGAAATCCCGTAATGATATGGCTAGACGACCCTAGAGAAAGGGACATGTAACGTGATTGACAATAAAACAGTCAAATCCTACCAAACTCCGAAATTTTGTGCTTGATTGGTGCTCCCTCATTCCATTTTTACTTCGTCTAAAAATATTTATTCTTAATTGTCTAATTTAAAAAAGACATAATTTATCATTTTATATCTATTTTATCTTTAGATGACCTATAATTATTAAGGGTGATATGGTAAAATTATTTGTATTGATTGCTTATCAAGCGATTGTTAATCAAATATAAACCAATAAACATGGACGAAAGGAGTACTAATTAAAAACATTTAATGAGTGGTTAACGCTGGTGTTCTTGAGAATAGTATATATAGACACATACAAGTTTTTAGAAAAGAAATTGTAAGTTGCCCTCCTCCTCTATTGAGAATAATATATATAGACATATACAAGTTTATCATTAATATAACAAACATGTATATCAATATGCATGATATATAGGAGATAAAACGGATATAGAAAGTGACGGATATAGAAAGTGATATACACAGAGATATAAGACGAGTTTTTAATCTGAAAATCATGTCAAACACCTCCATAATCAATATTCAACTTTGTAAGACAGTTCTCAAGAAAATTCAGCATTACCCAATCGAAAACTATCTGATTTCAATATCACAACTCTGAAAAAATCCAGAAAAATATAATTAAAAATTATAACCTAAAAGAGTATCTAGTAGATGATCATAATGGGAGAAAGATCAAAATATTTTGAGAGAATAGGAAAATATTTGTTGAGATACAGTTGACTGTGAGTGTCGAAAGAGATAACATTATTTTCTTTTTATTCTGAGATAACCCAATTTGACTATAAAATACTTGATTTAATAAATTTTACGTATGAATATGGGCTATAAGGTGTCAATAACTATAAGGAATTGAGCTTTTTTATACCATTTATTTAGGGAAAAATTACATAAAAACACAAACTTAAAGAGCTATAAATACATAAAATTTCTTATCTTTTAAAAAATTTCATAAAATCACAAACTTCTCCTTTTCATCTTGATACATTACTACTATATATAAGGGAGGATCACCCTTTTTGTAATCCTCACAAACTTTTTAATGCAATTAAATGGCAACACATGTTTACTTATTTTTCATACATATTCTCACATTTGTACTTATTTATTATTTTATGATATTCTTATTTGAGACTTTGTAATTGAACATCTCTTCTTGTTCCTTATTAGACTACTTATTCTTTTTTACTTATTTCTTATATTAAAAATTAATTATTTTTCGTTCTTATTTACTTTAGTAAATCACGGAAGATTTATAACTTTTTTCACATTATTATTATTATTATTATCACTATTATTATTATTGTTATTATTATCATGTAATTAAGTAAAGTGTGAATAGCTAAATTAAAATTTTTAAAACATAATTAATAAGGATAATTTCATATATTTACCCTTAATATATTGAATTCTTAAGTTATTTGTCAAGTCAAAGAAACAAGTAAGAAGGAATTAAGAGAATACCTTTTTTTTTTTTCCATTTTGCTTGATCCTTGTACTAAAAGTAAAATTTTCTTAAAAGAGTACTCTTTTTTTGCTTATTATTTTAGCAAATAAAGAAAGATTTATAATTTTCTTTCAATATTACTCTTATTATTAAGTAACTATACAACATAATAGTTGTCAATCATATACTTTCAAATCATAATTATCGAGATAAATAAACCAACTCCTATTAAACAGCTTCTTATTAATAGGAGTACCAAATCAACAAATATAAAGTTAAATGAAATGGATAGAATGCATATTAATCTTTTTACATTTTAGTAAAATTTGTGCAACTTTGAAGTTATAGCCTCACTTTCAATCAGAGCATTTATTATTTTTAATAATACTTATTCTTTTTTCGTGTGTATTTGGTACAATCGTTTGTTCAATTAAAAATATTACTTTAAAATATTTTTTTTTTTAAATTAGTGTGCTTCTTACTTATTTTCTTATACCCGGAATGTAAGTAATATTATTTAAAAATTATTTTTATATAATTTAGATAAGTTCTATGAGAGATGAGGTATGGAGTGGTAGGGATGGAAGCTATGGTGGGGTGAAACCAAGGTGTACTGAAGAGCGAAGGGCTCAATGAATGTGAAATGTAAAAAATATAAATTTTCTACTTCCACAAAGTTATTTTTATAAGTCTAAAAGGACTTATTTCTAGAAAAAATATTTTTCCAACAATCTATCAAATATGATTTTTTTTAAACACGTTGAACACATCACTTATTTATTTTAAATTAAATTTTATGTCTATTCATATTTGGTAATTATCCTTCATACTTCCTTTTTTCATAAATAAAGTCCTTTAAAAATTATTCAAATATAACGAAAAGACTTTAATAACCATAGTAGTTTACTAGACAAGACATAATCAATGTAGTACTAAATTAATTATGTAATAAAAAATTGTAATTTAAGTTATATTTTTTCTAAAATTAAATTTTATATTCTTTATCATGAACTTGGACCCGGACTCAACGCGGACCTTATGCAAGTAGTATTAAATAAGGAAGTAACAGATTTACATTTATTTTAGAAAAGTAAATAATGAGAGAAAATCCCTTACATATCTAAAAAAATTTAAATTAAAATTTTTTCATCAAATCTTATTAAAATTTTTGTCATCTCTATTAATTTTTTCATTAAAATTTTAAAAGTTTTATTGTGTTTCATCTTGACAAGTATTCATATTCTTTTGAAAAATCTTCATGCTATAGAAGCTAAAAAAATTTCATAGCAAAAATCTCTATTAATTTGACGTTCATACATATATTTTTGGTTAATACGCTTGATACATGTCACACCCCTTTTCCGCACGAGGCTTCAGGTCGAAGGATTTTTCCAATTAAAGTGACGATTTTGAGTAGGAATTATTTTAATTATAGAATCGCCACTTGAATTTGGGTTATAATGTTCCAAGTCACCTTATTGAATCCTTAATCAAAAGGAAATGACTCTTTGTTGTGGTCTGCGAAAATAGAAGACCGGGTAAGAAATTCTGTTGACCGAGGGGAAGGTGTGAGGCACCCCTCGAGTCCCGTGGTTCTAGCACGATCGCTTTTATTGACTTATCTTGATTTAAATTATTTTTATAAATTGTGTCAAGGCCTAAATTCACTCATTTTAATATACTGAAACTAATTTAAAACTTTTGTATAAAATCGATGAAAAATTAATTTTTTAGTAAAAATATTTGTCAAGGTACATTATTATATCCTTAAATTTTAAACGTCTCAAAAATGATGCGTAGGCCGCATTCTTAATCGATAGAAAAAATTAAAACCATGATTAAAATTTATTTGATATTAAAAACATTGATTTTTTTTTAAAAATTCGTAATAATTCATAACAAACTTTATTGTCTTGAAAATTACTTTAATATATTTGATGTAACAAGTGTTCCAACAAATTAACCCTTTTAATATTTTTCAAAATTTGATTCTATAACATTCACGTGAATGAATTTGCAATCGAATAACTGTAACTTTAATTTCTATTAATCAACTAATAAATAGTTGTCAAACTTCGTGAAAGGATAATAAAAATAATATAACTTCCTAAAGTCATAAGTATATTTTATAATTTTAAAATCGAAATAATAAAGATTTTTTTTATTTTTTATTAATTTATATCTACTACTTTACTATTTTAATTAGTAACATCTGATATTTAATAATCCCACTTTTTTCTTTTTCCACATTAAAGTTATGAGACTAATATGACAAAACATATACAGAGACACAATGATACTAACGATTTCAAAAAAAAGTTGTGTAAGGAAACGGGTAAATTTCGGCCAGATTTATCAGTTACTGGCCGGAGTTGGTTGATGGAGAGACGGAAGATGGAACCGCGATGTTTTTTAATGATGGTGTGGGCCGGAGAAGATAGTGGTTCCGGTGACGGGAAAGGGAAGGGAGGATCGGGAAGGCGCTAGCGAGTTTTTGGGGTGGTTTCCGGCGACGTTGGTTCGGCTGAAGGTCGCCGGAGTTGAGGAAAGGGAATACAACGGTGGTCATGGTTGGTTTGCCGGATTGTGTGCCGACCAGTGGTGACGTCGTGACTAGTGATGGTGGTGTCGGCACGTAGGGGTGTGGATCGGTGGTATTTTGTGATGGGGGATGGAGATCTGGTGGTTTCAGACTATTTAGTCGCCGGAAAAAATGGAAATTCCGGTGAAAGCTTGCCGAAAAATTAAAACGATGTCCGGCTTGAAATTCTGTTTTTCTCCCTTTCTCTGCATTTCTTTCTCTCAATTCTATCACTATTTTTACTTTCTTCTCTCCATTTTTTTCTACTGAATTTTTCCTTCTTTCTCTTTATTTTTTACATTGTTGCGTGTATGGTGTGTGCATTGTTGGTAAAAAAAAAAAAAATAGAAAAGGGAGAAGGGTGTGTGGGAGTGCACATCAATTCTAGTGAATGTTATGTGGTGAATAGAAAAATAAAAATATGTGTGACTGGTTTTTGTGTAATTGTTTACAGTGTGTAAATTTAAAACTTTTTTTCGTGTACAAATATATCAAATATATCAACATTCAGTAACATCATTGTATAACATGTTGTAATAATAATTCATATAATCAATCAACTATAGACAGAATAGTGCATAAAATTACTTGAATATTTTCCTTCATATTTCAGTAAACTTATAACATAAAATAATTCAAGATTGAAAAAAAACATGTAATTACTTGAATTAGTTAATAATGCAAGAAACAATCGGCTCTAAAAATTCGAACGAATTTCTGAAGCTTGAATTTCGAATTCTTTCTTCTTTGTCTCTTTTGTTTGGTGTTTTTTTTTTCTTTCTCTGGTTTTTTCCCTCTCTCTTTTTTTTCTCAAGTTCTTGGTTTTTTTTTGTCAAAGTCTGATTGTTTTTATGTACGTTTATTTTCTGGGGTTGGGGAGTCCTTAAATAGAAGAATTTTGGAGGGAGCGGTTTAGGATTTTAATTTTAAATTTTTTTTATTTTTTATATAGGATAATGATCTAATTATTTAATATATAAATAAGTTATATAAAAATAAATAATGCTAATAATAAGAAAAAATATTAACTAATTAATTTTTATACGTAAGAAAAATATATATAAAAATATAACTAACTTAAAGTAAAATATAATTAAGAGAAAATAAAATTACTAGCTTATTTATAAAAATCTAAATTAAGAGAAAATATTTTTTTGAAAAATTTTCATTTTTTTTTTAAAAAAAAAATCTTAAAATGTAACTTTATTTATTTATTTTCAACTAAAACTTTTTAAAGATGAAATAAGAGTTAAAATTATATCGGATCAAATATAGATATTTAATATAGAAATATATATTAAATTTGGGAGGGTAAAAAATTATTTGTCTACAATACATATATAGTGTTGTTAATTTCTTGATATATTTTCCTACTATAAATGGTGATGCATATGAGTGATGTATTTGATGTAAGTATATTGGTAATAGATGTGAATGATACGTTTGAATTAGTATTGAGTAATTTTTACAAGATGTATCATCATGATACATCTGGAATGATACATCCGAATAAGATGTATTTATACCACGATTTTCGTTTGATTTACTCTCCGTAACAATTAAAAATCAGTCACTTTCATATTTAATTAACCACTTAATTATTAATATATCACAATGCATATGTCTCAAGGATAAAGATAGATATTACAAAAAATAAAATTCAAAATTTTGTAATTTAATAAAATTATAATAAAAAATATTACAACCCATTAAAGATTCGAGATTTATGTCAGTTAACCTTTATTTAGCCACGCTCAGTTAACCTTTATTTAGCCACGCTATCATAGAGTGCCAAATTTGATATGGGGTTCCTTTCCTAGTTTAACTTATGGGCTTGTTGGTTGAGGTTTTTGGACTTCTATTTCATCTTTTCTTCTCCTTTGGACTCGTCTTATAACTTTTATAACAACAGTTTTATAATTATGAAAAATAGCAATTTGTATTTGTATTTAAGTAAAATGTTGTTATATAAATACATATGCACAACTGAAAAATACACATTCTTCTATTATTATGAAGTGGGTAAAATATTGCTATTTTTGCTATAAGTTATAATTTTGAAAAAGTGTTGCTATTTATTGTAATTATAGTCTTAAGGATACTAGTTTCTGTAATTTTTTCTTTTAATTACCCAATTTATTCTCAAATACTAGTAATTGTTATGTGAGATCTTGTCAATTTGGCAGTGATCAGTTGTCAAAATATTTAAGCTTAATACGAAAGAATTAATTAATTATTAACTACCAAATGAAAATTTAATAACCAAATAAGGGCATCTGGAGTAACCATTTCTTTTAGTACCATGTATAACATAAATGAAGATTTCTTGTTTGATTTTCGACGACACTTACCTTACCAACAATTTATGGTATCGTAACGAAAAACTAATTTGTTCTCCATAATCTGGAGCACAAAGTTGTCATGATTTCTGTTACGAATGGACTAGTATTGACAGGGTGGCAACCCAACATCGAATTAAGTGTCTATGTTTGGGATTCAGGTTTTTAATGTCGGTACTTGTGCGAGCAAAATAGGTTTATGCAAATTGTTACGAAGAATGTGAATCCTCTCATCTCCTTCTTTGGCTTCTTCCTCTCTAATTCTATCCTTCTTGTTGATTGTGTCTTAGTTATTCTATTGCTACCATATTTCCATTTTGTAATATGCTATTGAACTTTCCATATTCTTTGTTTGCTCTCGTGTTTAGCATTTGTTACAATTTTCTTATTTGACAATGGCCGAGACTTGCCTTAACAATCAAATCCTGACAAAATCTCCAGGATCTTTCTCAACATTTGTGGTTGAAATGCTAGCGAATTTGTGGGCAAAATCCTGACGATTACCATAACTTACCTAGAAGTTTACCAAAACGTTTTTACTTTTTATTCCATACGAGGATATAGTGTATCGTATGGACCGCCCATTCTCAAACTGCAGTAGAATTATGGAAAGAGTTGGAACAGAGGTAACAAACTGGCGGGACTAAAATGATCCGCCAAGACTTGTGACGAGGCAAGTCTTTGTCCATCTCTTCAAAATTTTGACAATGCTTCTGGCTAAATTCTTACGATACTTGTTAAGTTCTGACTCACAAGTTATTTTTATAAAACTTATTTAAACAGTAGCACTGAAAGATCCTGTTTTGTGCAAATCAATCTCTATTGGTGATCACAAACACAAATAATTCCGATATACGTTGAGTGAGATCCACTAAGCCAACCAGCAAAACAAGTTCTCGTTCACGAATAACTAAGCTTGGCTCGGAGCTATTTTAGGGTGGAGACATGTTTTGCATAGGCTCGGGTCGATGGTAACGAAATATAGAGAATCTTTGTAAAAATTGGAGTTCTTTTCACATAATAGCACCATCTAAAGAACCGAGCATCTTAGCATCATATATAAGCATTTACCATCAAGAAATTTTCCTTTCCAAAAGTTTGTTCTAAAAACTTCTATTAAGCCTTAAGGACGAAGAAATCCTAATTATCCCAACACACTAGAAAGAGCTGAAAATTGAAAGTTTGATTTATTCCATGCTTTTTTGTTTTGATTTTATTTATTTATCGCGTGACACCATCAGGGGCGGACCTACATGCCATTTTGTTGTGTTTCCCGTTAAATCTAACACAGATTTGGTATAACTATGGAAAAATGTATAAAAATTGATATATAAGATTTAGAAAAGCAAAACCAAGAAGATATATGTGCTTTGATTTTTGTGTTTTAGTTTCCAGACGGAACCTTAAAGCTTTGAGCCTCGATATAACTTCTTGGGCAACCACGCCCCCTAAATCCCGAGCCCGCCACTGAACACCATAAGCCAACTTTCAGACCTTGAGCTTTTACATGTTTGTACTGCTCCAGTATTTCCTTTAGATTAGGCAAGCGTTTTCTTGGACTTTTACTACAACTACATTATAGGTACTACTCCAATTCACTAATATCAAAACGTCAAATATCAAATATAATACTGTACCAAAGTAGAAATTAATTGTACCTAGCATCTAAGGGCTATTTAGTTCGGTCCTTAATGGTCCTCACGACACACAACATTTGAACATTAAGTGAAATATTAAGCCTCGCCAAGTAAAAATGTAGATAGGCTTGGTGAGAAATGTGACACCTAAACTCTAATTTCATTATTCCTATAAAGGAAAGTTCAAACATCTACCCAAACCTACATATACAGACTTTAGCAGTAACTAAATTAACAAACTAAGATAATCTTTATACTAGGAATTAAGCTAATATACATTATCACATTATGTAAAAGATCACTACAAGTAATTGTTATTGAAATTTGAACATGTAACCGAGAGAATAAGGTGACTGTCTAACTGACATGTTATATAACAGGTCATATATATATCATCTTGATAATGTAGGGAAAAAAAGACTTAGATCCAAATTATTTTATTAATGATGAAGTGAAAAAACACAAAATTCATGGAATTAATCTACTATCTTTTGCTTTCTGTATCCAGAAAATGAAGGAGTTGATGGAATTTCTGAAGCCAATGAAACCATGCTCTTTGCTACGATTTATGCTGCACAACCTACTAGTCCATTCAGCCAGTAACATATTTGCAAATGCCCACAAGCCAACCTCTTGTAATGCTGTGGATATCAAGTTATTGTCTCTCACAATCTTCTCCCACACAGTCCCCTTATCCTTCATCATCTCAGATAAGGAAATAATCTTTTCTGTCTCGTCGAATCCCACGTATTCTACTCCGATTTGTTCAGCCAACACCTTCCATAAATGCTTCCATTTGAACACGTCGCCGTTGGTAATGTTGAATGCTTTGTTTTTCCCTTGTGGACTAACTGCTGCCCAAATTTGATGCTCTGCCACCAAATTAGCATCTGATGCGTTAAAGTAACTATCCCAAGTGTCTTTTGTCCCTGGAAATTTCAGTGGAATACCTTCGTGTTTGCATATTGTTGCATACACGCAAAGTGTTCCAACAATGTTCAACGTGCTATGAGGTGAAAACCCAAAAATTAGATCAGGCCTGTGGATGGACCACGTTAGGCTTGATTTTCTAGAGACCTCGTCGAATAGTACATCTTCTAACGTGTAATAAAAGTTGTGGCTGTTCTCCAGTCTTTCCATGTCCTCGGTGAAAGGTGGATCATGAGAAATAACATGAAGTTTCCCATCAATCGATCTTTGCATCTTCACATAATGCTTTGCGCCCGTCTGGAGACAGATGTGGCGCAAGTTAGGTGCATTTGGTATGACAGCCTTAAGGACATTGCGTAACATGGCTCCATTGATTTCGCAGCATTTGGCCTTGGAAAGGTCGTAAGCCGAAGTCACCCAAAAGATGTGTGTCACATCTTTAAGGGTCGATAACTTGGATTGTACATCAGTTGACACAGATACGTTGCACTGAATATATCTAACATTTGCAATTCTATAGACTGGTGTCCCCCGTGACACACCATAGACCTTCCACGGACCGCCCGGGGTGTCGGTGGATGAGAGTGTTTCGGCCAAGCTGTTGCCAACTACACCAGTGACTCCAATAACCAGGCCAACATTTTGGTAGCTTTGATGTGTTCCACAATACTCAACATTTTTCTGTGAACCAAATGTTTTTGACACACAATTTGTAAATGTTTGATCTAGAATATTGAAATACTTAGCAGAAATAAATACTTAGCAGAAATTACAGAATTATGTTCGAAAATAGAGTTTGTTTTGTGATATTGTCTGATCAATTTGTTTTTACCTGCAGTGCAGTATTGATAGATCTTGACCACCACCAGTTCATTCTGAGAAGTGTGCTGATAGGCAAAAGTATGAACCTGATATAGAAATTTGAATCACTTCTCTAATGGAGTAAACATGAAGCAGCCTATTATATATATGATGCAGAAAAAGGGTCACGTCATACATGAAATTATTTTGGATGATCATCGAATATTTTGGGCCGGGTTGGAAAGCCACTCAAGGAATTGGATTTGCTGTAAATTGGTGTAAATATACTAGGGCTGATATATTTGGTTGGTTAGATAATTAATTGGTTGGGTGTAATTGCAAGGAATAATTACCTCTCCAATTCTCAGGGGGATCTTTGAATTATTGATACTGGTTACTTTTAAATTTCTTCCTCTTATTTCTATTTTTATTATTTTTTATTTTAATTTATTTTTCATTTCTACTATTTTAATTTTTTTTAATTTGCTATTATACATAAGAGAGGATAATGAATTTTGGTAATCCTCACAAAGTTACTTTAGTAATTTCAGCTAATTCGTTAATCTACTAAAATTATAACATGTAGTTGATATAAATAAAACTATTTTGTTTCTTTGTTTGTCAAATGGACTTTGAATGTGGTGTGTCATATTATAAGAAATTATTATTGAGTTTTTTCTTGATTTTTTAATTGTTTAATTATTTAAAAAAAAAAATAGGAAGGAAATTACAAAGTAGGGAATCAAACCTTCACCGAAAAAGTGAGAGTTCAGGCTGACAATCAACTGAATTACTTAGATTCCCTTGTTAATTAACTAATCGATAATTTTTAGCTAATTGTATAATGTTATATTTAGTTCTAATGAACTGAGTTTCGTTCTCAATATTTCCAATTTCTTTTTATGAATTGAATAAAAAATTTATGGATTATTTTATTTTGCTTTTGAAATTATTAATAGAATGTTTTAATATTGAAAGTTGAAATTATTGATAAAGTTAAAAGTGAATATGTAATGATATCAATTAAGATCATATTATTTTTAAAATATCATTTCTAATTAATAGAGAATTAATATTTTAGGCATAAACTAAATATGAAGAACTAATAGATTCTCAAGTTTCATTTTGATGAATTTAGTTTCTTTTTTCTTAATTAAAATATACGTAAAATTAAGTTTAAATTATTATATTAACTAACTTAAATTCTTGCCACTTGAAATTATGATCTTTTTGAGTTGTAATTATTTTATATATTTAATCATAGTATTATATAAAATATTAAATTATTTAAGTTTAGGTCCGAACTTAGCACGGACCTTATAAAAGTAATATTCTAACAGGGGGCACTATGTTATTTTGAGAGGCCTCCAATAAGGGATATTTTGAAAGGTGATAGAAATAGAGGTTTAATAATAGGAAAAAGTGTCAAGTTTATTCCTCTACTTTGTAAAATTGGCTAAATATATCATTTGTCATATTTTGGATAAATTTACTCTCACTGTTATATTTAGAGTCAAATTTACTCTCTACTTGGTCATACTTTGGGGCAAAAATTTTCTTGATGTCATATTTTTGGGACTAAATTACCGTTGTTGTAAAAAAACTTTTCACATGCACCCTTCCTTTAACAGAAAAGTCCAAGTCAACATTAAATGCCCTAATTTTTTTAAAAATAAAATATACTTTAATCTAATCCGCCCAATCCGACTCAAATCACAAAAAAGACAAACAAATATATCCCCTCAATTTCGTTGATCAAATTTTTCTAACGAGATTAAGCCACTAGATATTTATAGTGCATATAACTCCTGGAAAATGGATTTGCATCATTGCAATGACAAATAAATACACTCCTCCCTCAGTTCGTGTATCTACATCAGTGTAAAGATCATGAAAAGTGACACTTAGCGGCCAAATGCAACAAATTAGGCTCATTGGATATCTCTCTGGATGATTGAGTTAAGATGTCTTCGTATGTGTCAACCTTGACATATTTTCATTCCTATGTCTTTATATACAATTTGGATATATAGATTTTTTTCATCATGTCGTTTGCTTAGAAAGTTTATCCACTGATTCTAGAATCTAGATGCACATAGAATTGTATTTCAAATTTTAAAACTTGAACGTAACTGAAACAGGAGCAACGTTTGTAATAAATATTTCCTCTAGTTTCATATTTCTGTGTTATCCTTTTCAATTTTACTATTTGCTTATTTGTAAGCAACTTACAAGTTCTGTACGTTAAAAGAGAAGTATATTTATTTATTGAAAAAATTCGATCAACAAAACTAAGAGAGGGTTATATTTATTTGTGTACTTTTTTTGGGTTGGATCCACGAGTTAGATTACAGTGTGTTTTATTTTATTTATAGATTAATATTGATTTGGGCTTTTCTTCAAAGAAAGGATACATGAGAAAATTGAAGGAAAGATGTCTTTTAAGTCTTGAATGAAGGATTGGTGACACTGACTAATTTAAAGGGTCAAACATAATTAAAAAACTTGATTAGGTTAATTGTGGATTTGATTAATATTTTTTAAACTTTTTAATCTTTTTAAAAATACAAATTAAGCCACACTCACAGAACTTTCCTCCCTCTGCAAATCAATCTCTCTCTCTCTTCTCTCTTTCTCTCGATAGTTTCTCTCTCTAACTTCTCCCAACCAACAACTTTTCAAATTTCACCCTTCAATCTTGTGCAACTTCAATCTCTGGCAACAAATAGTTTTGAGTTCTTGCCTGTTCCTTTTTTACTTTCAACCGTTAGTCGACGTGGCAACATTCTCCGGTGACCATAACTTCGAGTTCTACATCGTTTCTTTTCGATTTTCACAAGTTAAAAATTAGGGCTTTTAAGTTATGACGAAAATGAGGAACTTGATTTGTTGGTGTTTGTTATTTTTTTATGTTTTTTGTTATTTTTTTTAATGTTGTTATTTTTTAGTTGAATTTTTCATCTGGATATATCTGCTACTGTTGTTTTTTAACAATGGATAAAACATGTAACGTGAATCCAATAGATGAGTATTTGTTGCAACATATATGCCTAATCTGTTGCACATATTAGTAATCTGTTGCAACATATATGACTAATATGTTGCGCAGATTAGTAATTTGTTGTAACATATATGACTAATCTGTTGTAACGGAGTTCACGAGGAAGCGACTTTAGTTAGTGAAGCGAGGCCTCACACATCAAACCATATCTTTATCTTACTGAACCGAGTGAGGTATAGACAGATTATACCACAGCTTGTGTTGTGGCGAGACGAAGGGACGAAGCCAGAGACTCCCTTGCTTGCTTTTGCTTACCGGACAAGAAGGATTATTAGACCTATTAATTATTAATAGACTATAGCGAACCATAAGGAAGACCCTCGTGGTCTCCCTTTGACTTGCTAGGAAACTGAGATCACACTCTTTCCTACTCCAGACAAGTAGTATGGGATACGGACTATAACTCAAGCCTACTGCTTCGTACAGAGTCAGGATTCAGGGATTTCAAACACTCTAATGGACTATAACAGCTGAGTAGTACAAGTACAATAGCCCTGAGTGACTCTTGGCTGCCTTCAGTGATAGACGCAATTACTTGGACGATTCTATTCCTACGAATAGAGACTGCAGAGGAAGGCGTTGTCACGAGACCCACCCTCCGGGATAGAAAAAGCAAAAATCCTAAGTGGCTTCTTGTTTGGGGTATCTGAACCGTATTCTTGTTCGAATGCTTGAATCGAACTCATTTGTTTATTTATGGCAAACCTTGACCATCGTTTCCAATATTTCCAAGGGAAATTAATTGAATGCACGATGACGAGCCATTCCCATCGACCCATCATGAGGTCACATCTCATGAGTCTATTGTGCCAAAACTACTAATGCTGACGAATGCTTCGCCCTGACTAGCTAGTCTGGGAAGGTAGGTAAGTAAGAGGCGGATCTAGGGCTTCTTCGACTTCTTATTCGTAGTTGAGATACTCCCAACCTCCACCAGAAAGTAGCACCGGAGTGAATCGTAACGTTTCGATCTGGGGATCAGGAGCAGAGATTGTAGTATCGTAGCTAATGCTCTTTGATCACCGTCACGAGATTTGACTATAGCTAATCAATCTCCTTCTTTCATGGAGTTTGGAATCTTAATGCTATCTTAGAGCGGATCTAGAAATCCCCAGGTAGTGGTAGTTGGCTTGGTGAAATCCGATAATCGATTGGCTTTAGAAAGGCGAAAGGCGGCTTGCCCAACCTAGACATTGTAATTGAAAGTCCTGCCTACTTCTCTTCTAGGCTTAGGGTAGTCCTAGACTACCTTCTTCTTTGCTGGCTTGGGAAAGACCCGCGGGCTATAGATCCCACTAATAGAATGGGACTATAACCAACCTTCCATGGTCTAGGTTCAAGGACAATACAGATTGTGGCTTAGAGTATCTAAGGAAGGGTAGTCATTTAGTGCGACAGCACTCTGGCTTCATGGACCTAATTTTTAGGGACGGACTCGCTAGTGTACCAGGGGTGACACTACACACTGAATTGCCCACAACACTATTTTTCCATAGGACTGAATCCATAGAAACCTTGGCCATTACTTTAAGCGGCAGATGATTGGTATGCAGGATCGGTTGCAACGGTTTCACATGAATGTGAATCAAGAGATTGGCTTGAAAGGCTTTCCAACTAGCCATAGTACCATTGCGAGTTTTCCTTCTTCTTTAATCAGTCGCACCAACTTGTTCCCGCTTTGGGAAGGGAACTTGGTTGGAATTCCAATTTCAAAGAAAACACATGCGAAAGGCAAGACATTGAGAAGGGCTTGTTCTTGAATTAGATGGAACATTAGCGGTCTTAGGTGATTCTCTAACAAAGGAAAGAAAGGAATGACTATTTATATCAAGAGACAGGCTTGCTAACCTTCGGGCATAGTGACTAGTGACAAGAGGAGTTGCTTAAGGACCTACGAAGAAAGTGACCGAAGCAGAGTCAATTCATATTAAAACAAGAGGAGAGAATTCAATGTCAATCGACATCTCCTTGGCACATGTGACGGATCATACTTTCTTGCCTTAGACCACTATCGAGGCTATGAGTTTTCATAGGACAGATGATCCTTTACCGTGAAGGTAGTTTACTTGCTTACTTGTTAAAGTAAGGCAGAAAGAGTACCTGTTGTTAACAAAATGGAGTCTCAAAAGCTCATTTATCGCAGTGGTCTCAAAAACGAAATTATCGTATTTTAGAAAAAGAGGTCTATAAAAGTCACTTAAGAAAGATGGCGCCTTTGCGAGGATGTCTTGAATCAGCCAATGCCAAGGCAACAAGGCTAGCATCAAACCTATCTGCCGAGAACCCTCCAACATTCCTACCAAGGTTCCCATCCCCGATGACAGAAGAAGGACGTAACTGGTGTTAAGGTTAGAAGGGTAACTGCTCTCGTAGTCGTAGCTGCTCTTGGGACTGATTCCTTAAGGAAATGGAATTCTTCCTAAATTCCTATGGAAGGTGTAGATGTTTAGGCTTGCCCCTGCTGCTGCTAGAGAATAGTTCGTCACTTTCTTTACGGTTGATGCGCTTAAATCAACTAGTAGAAGGAAGGTGGCACAGTTCAACTAGTAGAAGGAAGGTGGAACAGTTAATCCACTAAATCCGCGCTTAGAAAGAATAACTTTGAAGCCATGTTTAGAATGGTCAGCACCTTTTGAGAAGAATTGCTCTTTGGAGAGCTAAATATAAGGGCGATGAAAGTTGTAAGCCGTAGAAAGGAGATTTTTAATGTTCATAGACACTTTGAAACTAATTGTGGAAATTCACTCTTTTATTCTGAGTGCGCAGAATGGTGCTTTGCGGCTACTATGGGTCTTCAAAAGGAACCAGGGGCAAAAACATCCTAAGAAGTTTGCCTATGGACTCTACCTCAGCGACCTTCTTCTGTACTTTCATGAGAAAGCAAGCTATCGACCTTATCTCCGTTAGTTTTTCAAGATCAGTGAACCCGAATGTCAACATCTCTATGGGGCCTACTCTAGTCTTTTATCTGCAGAGAGATAGTCATTTACATGCTTACTTACTAAAGTACGGGAAAGAAATAGCTTACAAGAACAAGTAAGAGAGTTGACTTGCTTACTTTAACAAGTAAGGGAACTGAGGTTGCTTACTAAAGTAAGGGATTGTTGACCCTTTCAATCTTGTTTGTACCCACGGGGCACATTGAACACCAACTCAACTAAAAGGAGAAAAAAGGGTACTTACTCGTCGGTAAGGGAAAGGCTAGGCTTTTCTTACGCTAATTCTTCTCTTATTATATTTACTAGATTTACTATTGCACTGAGCCCTACGGCTTTTCCTACTAGGCGCCCTACCTCTGCTCGTTACGTTAGCAAGAAAGCCATCGTAAGAGACGCAGGAAAGCAAGGTGAAGAAGAAAAAAAAGGCTTCCGCATAGGCTCTCCCGAACCGTTACTTTATTCTAATTCAAACTTATTTTCAAGGTAGCCCTATGGCCTCAACGCTAGGCAGGAACAGCAGAAGAATTCAAAGCGCTAAATAGGAAATCGAAAAAGGCCAAGCTACGAACAGTACCTTTTTCAACAGTAAATAAGCTCAAGAGCTAGGAGTTCGATGTCTAGGTTGAGGCTCACTCATTGAAGTGTGACCGTAGATCTGGTCTTTCCCAGGAAAGAAAGCAACCAGGTCTTTTTTCGACCCTTAAGAGCAAGGTCCGTCCCACTCTCTCATCTACATAATTGTCCGATCTCAGATGCTTTGTCGGAGATTCCAGATTTGATTGCTAACCATGACATCAGTCTTTCCTCCGTCAGGAGGTCACGAAGGTGAGGTCCTGAGAGAGATAGATGCTTCACACATGGCATCTGATTGAAAGAAAGAGATGGGTTGGCAATAAAACAGCCATTTCATTATTTTTGCAATTTAAAGATTAAGGAATCGATCACTTCTTCACTTCAGACTGGTGAATTTGGTAAATGGTTCCAAACCTTCCAAAAGTGATAGGTATTTGTTCTTTCTTGGCACTCTCTTAGACTGTCTATCCCTTTATACCTGGGTATAAAAGCCAGAAAGAAAGTAGCTTCTTTGATATGGTTCAGTAAATAGGAATCCCAGTAATACAGTAAACATTGGAAGAACATAGGAATATGGGTCCATATAGGAATGAAGAAAGGGCATGATAGGCTAGTTTGATTCCAAGCCAAGCAGCAGGGCATGATCAGTCTTATCGGGCGGGGAATTGCATTCGGTAATAGAGCTTCCTACGATCGCACCCTAGGAGAGTGCAAATGGCAAGTTTCACGGTCTGGTTCCACTTAGTAGCCCAAATCCGCGTACCCCCTTTAACATAACACGCAAGTACGCTTTAGCTACTAAGCTTCGAAACAACCCATAGGCTTACTTTGAAGTAGGATCTTGAACTTAAGTATTAGAATGAGTTTTATTAGGTTTCCCTGGGGAAAGGCTCCCCCCAACCCCCGTGAGTCCCGTCCTGCCCTGCCTTGAACTAGAACTCAGAAACCAGGACACATAACTATAAGAGAGTAGCTGCCAAAACAAGCTCCCTAAGGTCGCACCTAAGATCTGAAGGAATCGGTTGAGAACTAACTGCATACCTGAAGTTAGCTTGTGTGCGCATAGCCTTATCTTATCTTTGAATACTTCCTTTAGGCGGCTAGAAAGATGTTATTTGTGTGGTCCGTTCTAGTGACAGACAACATTTCTATTTTATTGTATTTATGTAGGAGCCATTGTTTTTGCTTTGTTTGCTGGATTGGTACGCTTTCTTTTCTAGAAACCCCTCTCTCATAGGTCGTTACATTTCAGGCCATTTACGATCGTTTAAAGGGCCTTATATTATAAAGTATAAAGAAAGTCAAGATTGTTCTTGTGGAGAAAAGCCTACTTACTTGCTCTTGCTACTTTTAATTTAAGAGCAAGTCGGTCTAGCTTCTTACTCTTTCACCTTTCGAAGAAGTCAAAATAGAAAGGGGTAGGAAAGATCCCGTCTACCTTGTTCAAGTTGCGGATCTCCTTCATTAGCTTTGAGTTCATTGTTGTTTTTCTGGTTCTCCTTTAAAAGGGGTCGTGGGGGAAAAGCCCCAGCCCCCCTACATGCATTAAGCGACGACGGCTCAAACGAAGCAAACCATTTCTCATAAGAGAATAGAAAATCACAAGAAAAATTTGATCAAAAGTGACTAGAAAAGAGGCGGTCGAGAAGGAATGAGTGGAAACTATGTTGATTGAGTGCAATTTCAAAATTAGGAAAGATTAGACAGAATCCTACCAATCTAAATCATAGTTTCCAATAGTGAAAGGCTGCCCCTGTCGGCGGGTTGCTTAGGTCCATGTAGTCCAAATCTCCGCTTAGGAAAGAAGTCCAAGTTGACTTTTTGTGAAAGGGAAAATGGCTTTCTGTTAGAGAGTGATCGAGAGAAATTTTTAGTTGGGAGCCATTCTTTTGCAGCTAGGAGACATTGTTGTTATGTTTTCCAGTTATGAGCCATTGTTGTGTGGTCCCTTTCGAGCGGTTCCTTCTTTTTTTTTTTCGATGATTTAAAGGCGACAACTCTTTTCACCAAGGAATTGGGGCTTAGAGCTATGGGCTATAACACATACGCAAGAAGGAAGAATGCCTTAATGGACGGGTACGCTAAGGAAGGGGAGTCGCTTGCTTGTTTGGTGTGTTTGGAACCGGGTTGTTTAAAGCTACCCTTTCTTGAAGAAAGAGAACCTGGGCCCAGGTCTTGGTGTATTTTGACATAATTCTCAATACGCTATCTAAACTAGGAAAGTCAGTAAGGAAAGGTGGGACAAAGAAAGCTCTACTTTAGGTAGCTGGGTGCATCAACCTCTTTCTTTCACAGGAAAGGGGACAATACGCTTTAAGGAGCTTGGGCTACTCAACCGATAGGAATAGGGGCTTGTTTCCACAACTGAAAGAGAATCTGAAGCAGGATCGAAAACAGAATAAAATTGATGTGGCCCTTGGGCCACTTGACTGGTTGGAGAGGAAAAGTATGGATTAGTTGAAAGAGCTACTTCTTCGAGCTGAGTGGGGTCGCGCCCCTTCCTTATTCTAATAAGAGAGAGCGAAAGACGCTAGGCACACTCTTATTTAAACCTTTCCAATCAGTAGCTGGGCTAGGGCTTATTCTGATTCACTTGCTATGGCATTCGTAGCATCAATTCCTTGCATCCCTCCTATTAATAGGGTAATAAGGCTCTGCCCACTCAGAGTGGACAGACTTTCGAGTTTTCAGCGGTTTATGCTAAATGTACGAGGGCTGCTCGTCGATTATTATGGGATGCAATGGACTCTATTCAGAGGACTGTCCTCGCACGTGTAAGATTAGATCGGGGTTTCACTCCCTTACTGCTCCTTTACAATAATTCTCCTAATATAAGAAGTATCTAACCTATCTAAACGCAAGCATGCATGAGTCAAAGGAGGCAATTCAGAATGAAAGACATGCAAACCAGAAAGGGAGGAGCCGGCTATAGAATCTGCAGAAGAGTTTGCTTCTCTGTAAATATGGTTCACGCCTATACCAGAGTAAACCCCACTAGAAATTTCGTCAGGAAAAGGCTGCGTGGAAGAGAATACCATATTGTCGCTGCAAGTGCTTGAGAATGAGTTCACGTTGTTCTTGTTACAGTAAGTACTGCACTTGAATTAGCTCTTTTAGCAATAGAGGTTCTTGGTGGAATCTCCTTTGCTATTCTTGGTAAACTATCTGTAGAAGATGTTGATGCAATAACCTGTGCATGTGTTCTCGAAAGCACTCCTGGGGGAGAGTGGGTTTTTTCTGGACTTTAGGTCATCTTGTGACCTCTACTTTAATTTATGCAATTTATGCCGCATGTAAGGCGTAAAGATGGCAAGTAGTTCTTTCCTAAAGGAGTATTTAACGCTTCTCCAACCCTCCGAAGACACGATCAATAGGGCGCTAATCTAGCTGCTTTATCCTTCCCTCAACCTCCCCAGAAAGAGTCCATTCATTGTTGTCTTGGGGAACCTGAAATGGAATCAGTTCAAGAACCAACCACAAAAATTTCCACCGATTGATATTTCTCATATTTTAAGAGCTTTACTGATGCTATTGGAAGTGACTCTACTCCAAAGTTGTTTGGGCTGGGTCCCTCAACCCAATAGTTCGCTAGGGCGGTGCTCAGATCAACACAAATAAAAGAAGAAAAAACTGTATGCCCCCCTGATCATGCCTCGAAGAAGGTAATTCATGAGGAAAGGTCCCACTCAGACACACACAAAGACAAAGATAACAATCGGGGTACGACACGTTGCTAAGGATAGGCTCCTGCTTTGACTATAGAATAGATGAGCATGACACATGCCACAATCAGACTAAAAAAGAGAATGAATCAATACGGACAGTAAAATTGTCACTTTATGGAATTGTTTTGCTTTCTATGGATTCCCCAGAGGGGGAGAGACCCCAGTCAGCGACACAGAAATGGTTGAATCAGAGTTCTTGAGATTAGATTGGTGCCATCTATGTCTTTCCCGTCTGGCTCTCACCGGTAGACCACCCCGCCCTATCACATGCCAATGAAAAAGAACCTAACCCGAGGATCAAGCTTACCAGAATGCTCCAATTGAAGTAGTTGGTCCAACACAATAATGACCTTCAGTAGTGCTTCTTCCCCGCTCTGTACAGTAATAATAAAGGGCAAGCTAGCAAGGCAAATTTACTTGAAGCAATAACTCTTAAGGCGGGGAGTGAGGAAAGCAGAAGTGGGACAGGAATAAACCAGTAGCAAGAAAAAGAGTACCAAGCATTTCGAGCATTCCTCTTATTAAAGGAATCGATGAGTGAAGACAATATCAGATCTTTAAAGCTGAAGTCTTTTTCTTCATCAAGAGTGAGAGATCTGTCTAAGAGCAATAGAAGAGGGATATACCATCGAATCGGATCTTAGAGAAGTCTCGGTCTTCGTCCACACCTAAGACAGGGAAGAGGCAATGAAATTGATGAATGAATGAGGGATTCTTTTCTAGCCTAGTTCTTCCACATGAATACCATATGATAAAAAGAAAGACCGATTTACCTGTGTTAAGGATATTGCACTAGAATCAATAGACTCTTATCGAATCCTCTGTGAGTGAGGGTACTCCTTATTTTCCTTATTATAGAGATCGTTCTTAGGATAGCCTATGGCTAGTTAATATAGACTTTCCTATTCATACTATCGGCTCTATATTGATTAGGGAGAATGTGAGTACGAGCCAAATCAGGTTGAAAGTCTTGAATCCGCTCTTACTGGTCTCATATCTGCTGCTCGAGTGAAAGTGGGAATTTGGTAGGATTAGAGAATGCCTGCTTCTGATTCTTAGACGAGGAAAACAATCCAATCAGTGCGGTCAGTCCACCCTTCTGACGTATGGGGGTCTGGAGTACGGTAGAACGAGTTACGAGGGGGTAAGGTTGCATCCCAAGAGGATGAGGGCTAGCCGATTTTCGGGTGTACTCATATTGAAAACACCTGACTGAATATTCTAGGTTGACTTCACTGGTACAGCTGCAGTGGGTCTGTTGATGGGCATGATATATTGAGTGGAGTCAAATCATACACTAAAGGATAAAAAAAAGTGCTTTCCCGATAAGAGATAGACAGACGGTAGGAGATCCAGTTACGATAGCAGTTCACGGGACACGTGGCGGCCCTTAATTTGCCTTCGTTGAATGTTGACTCTTTAGAAAACATAAAACATTAAATATCCTCATTTATTCCACATCGTCCTGGGTGCACTGCTATCCATATAAACCCTCTAGGCCATTCTTTCTTTTCACAGCTTTCATTGGTTCTCAAGCTAAAAAAGAGTAATAGTAGCATTCATTTTCCCACCCACAATTGAGACCATAGACTGAGGAGAGATACCGCTACATCTCATGATGCCCTTATTGGAGAACGCTTTGATTCGATTCGCACAGTTAGATTAGAGATCCTGGGTCTACCTGATAATGTTTGGGGATTTTTGATTGGCGGGAGACTATATGGCTCTCAATATGCCACAGAAAAAGCTCTATCCGTTAGAGTACCTGAAAAATTTGTACTCCGATATCGATGAATTCCAAAACACTATTTCAGACTCTCCCCTATATGGAAAGGGGCCTTCCTTAGTAGCCACGCTTCGAATTGGAGCTCCCCTCTAATTCAGGTTGGGATGCTAGATCCTCAACCCTACCCCTAGTAAGTCAACTCAGTTCCCGTTAAAAAAGTTAGGATAGTTTCAATAGCCAGCAAGTTCCTACGTTCCTAAGGCCTGCGCCCCATGGAAGGGGCAGAGATAGGGAGTGCCTCGCGGATTTCTACTCTTATGGCTCGCGCCAGGCAGGACTGGGATCGCTGCCAACCGGGACTGCTCTTCAGTCTTCCTGAATCACCGAGAGTGAGTCCTTCTGCTCGAGCGCATTTTCTTGCCTTTCTGCGGAAGCAATTCCCTATCTTGGCCGCGGGCAAGCTTCCTAAGAAGACTCTAAAGCTTTTTCCTTTTTTAGAGAGTCAATCTGTTTTTCAATAAAGTGAATGCTCGAATTCTTGTTCTCACACTCGCTAACTTGGCTAAGTTTGTGCACTTACAGCACTCCACAACGATTACGTGATTAACCAAGTCTGCACTGCGCCTTCCCTCCCTGAGCCATCGCTTCCCCCCGTCAGTCACTCGCATAAGGGTAGGTCTCGAGTAGTAGTCGCTGACAAAGAAGAAGATAATGAAGCAAATTGGAATCCGCCCTCATCTGCGGCGACGACCTTTATGGTACCAGGGCTGACCTATGAGGAGTATGAGAGAGGGATTCGACATGATCTTCGAAAGAAGCAAAAGAGCCAAGGAGAATCCTCGAATCCTGATCAAGCCCCTGAAGCTGGAAGCCTGCTGAAAAGGGCTTCTCTTTCTAGTTCGAGAAGTTTTAAATAAAGCAAAAAGCTTTTTTCAGATGAATGGCTTGATTCTACTTCTTTCACTTTCTTTAGCTATTGGTCACTAGTCTAACTAAATAATAGTTATATATAACTATTTCCTCTCTTTATCTTATCCTTACCTTAATAAAGGAACTTAATAACTAAACTTCCCCCTTGTCTTTATCCTCTTGTTCTGAGCCTGCTACCTATCGAGCCGAACAGAGCCTTTCGCCTTAGGCGCGATAGCTTCACTCTCGCACCCGCATTATCTGAGAAAATCATAGAAACAATTCCCTCATCCCTCTCCTAAAGTTAAGAAAAAAGAATGTTGCTTGATTGAACGAACATTGGTTGAACCTTTCTAACTGACACCCCAGTCATAATGCCACCCACGTCTTTTTTTCTTTTGAACAAGCCTTCTAAATCCAAATTTTTGTCCTTTTATTTGAGTTCATAATAATAATAACTGGCGGGATTCATTAATGAAAAGAAAAGCGGAGGCCCGCCATCTGCTATCATTGTGGTTTTCCATCGATTCTTTATCAATGGCCCACCCTTTCTTTGAACCTTGTCAATGATCGAACTTAAAGATATGAACTGAGTGACATTTGATGAGTAACTGAGAACAAAGGAGAGGGATATGGAAAGAATGAAGTAATGAAAGAGGAAGTCATTGCTAGTAGTAACGACTTGTCACGATCCATTGGTTCATATAGAATCCATGTCCTAGGTGTATCAAAAAACATTCTTTTCGCTAAGCGTGTATAATAAAATAGAGTGAAAAGGTCCACCCCGAAACCAAGGGGGTACTAACTAACAGCTGAGTCCTCTCCGAACCGCAGGAGATAGTTGCCCATCATACGGCTCACCAACTTCACTTGCCTCTATGGGAGGCTCACTTCGGGCAGGTTCGGATCACTTATAATACACGGGCTCTACGAAGGAAGGGGTTGGTTTAGGAGCGTTTTCAATATGATTCTTTTCCTGTATTTGTTCGATGAGAAATGCGAGTCTGTTTTGTCCACTTTCTTCATCCCCCTCTATCAAAATGATCAAAAAGGAAGGCGAGCTTGCTTCTTATTCTCGTGTTTGATCTCTTCCATCTCTGCCTGGCTTGTTGTTACCTATGTTGAAGAAAGGTTTGGAACCTTGTAGAGAATGAAGAGGGGCTAAGGATCTTCCTCTCAACAGTGCTTTTCGAGGCTCCACTCTCCCTCCTGAATAAGTAAGGCCCCATTAAGCCTGGGCGAAGATGGGGATAAAGAGTAAGGATTGAAGCCCCCTTAGCTCTGCCAGGCACTGGACAGGGGTCAGCTCTGTAAATGTGTAGAGCCAAGTGTAGTGTGGTGTAGTAGTAGGCACTTCTAGGCCCCTTCCCGGCTACTGGATCACTCCAGTGCTTCGGGTACTACGGACCCTCTGCCATCCATTACAGCAGAGCCTTTTCATGGGCGGGGGGGCTAAGGCAGTTCTTTGAATCAAAGGTTGAATGAAACCGATTCTTTTTTAGATAGAAAAATCGAAATCGGATAGGATAGATGGATGGATCTATCTTTCTATTCATATATATTACTAATATAAATGGATTTATATAGTGTTGTAGCGTAGCAAGAAGCCCCAAATCCTTGATTTGGCCAGGAAAGACTGCATTTCTTTGGGCCCAGGAAGCGAAGGGAATGAGCTCGGCTGCTTCTCCTCCACACTTCTTTTTCTCCGTGCCCGTTCCGCATGCGCTTCGCGTGCCATTGGCGCTTTGCTCTCCTCTTATTCTTCATTGGACGGTTCGGATAGACTTCGCTGTTCTTTCCCAACTAAAATCGAAAGGGCTGTATCACATTGAGATGTCGATTCGTTTTCCGCCTCCAATGAGATGGGGAATTTTTCACCCCCTATTTAGACTTTTGGGCCCTTCATCTTTTTGAATCGAGACCCAGCCCGGCTAGCATCGTTCCAACAACCGGCGGGGAGCACCTCAGTATACGATCGCGCGCAGTAACTGGGAGTCCTATTACACCTAAGGCCAACTTCAATTCACCAAACCAAAGTTCATCTCTTGTAGTCATTGTGGACTCTTACAAGGATATTGAGTAGACGGTTGATGTATCAGACTCGACCCTATCTTTCGTAGCATGCATTCCCATCCGTGTCGCAACTGATTTGGTAAGCTACGTGTCCGGTGCATGGAGAACTGCCTTCGGTCCCCCTTTCTTACTTACTCGTGGCAACCTTCCGGCCGCCCAACGACCTATAACGCTAGTCACTACTCCCACTTGGGCTAGGAAGTAAGCCCCGTAACCCAAAGCGGCGAAGAACAAATAGAATTTGCTACAAAAATCGGCTAACGGGGGTATTCCTGCATATGAGAACATAGTAATGGAGAAGGTAATAGCCAAAATAGAATTCGTTTTGGCTAGAGCGCCCAAATCAGCTATATATTTGACACGGGTTTGCCGTAATGCTAAAACTATGGCGAATGCATCTATCGTCGTTGATGCATAAATAAAGATACCAATTACTAGTGGTTGAATTCCTTCTATGGTTCCACATGAGAAACCAGTACGAATATAACCTACATGTCTATTTGAACTATGAGCTAAAAGTCTTTTTACTTTCGTTTGGGCCATGGCGGCCAGTGCTCCTAAGATCATAGAAGCAATGCTGCAGAAAAAGAAGATTTGTTGCAATGTAGCTCCATAAGAACCATAAATAGAAACATGTGAAATATTAGCAGAAATAGAGATTTTAGGCGCAATAGAAAGGAATGTTGTAACCAGGGTGGGTGAACCCTCATAGATATCAGGTGCCCACATATATAGAGTCAAAAGATATATGGAGTCCGAAGGGTAGGGGGTTTTCTTCGGGGCTCGAGAGATGGAATAGATAGGGCCCCACAAGTTTGAAATTCGTCGCTGGGGAATTCACACGAAAGGGAACGAGGAATTCTCAATGAAAAAAGTGCTCTCTGAACCGAATGTGAAAGTCGTTTTCCATCAAACGGCTTTTCCTGTAACTCTACTCTCGACTTGGATTATATATCCAAAAAGGTTCGCTCTCGGTCATTCCACACGCTGCCTAGCAGAGACGTGGTTATCTGAAGTGGATTCTCTCTTTTGTAGTAGATGCCGAACCTGCTGTGCCCCATTGACTAAGAAGGGGGCGGACACAGCAGCTACATGGACCCCTTCCTTTCAGTTGTTGCCAGCGCTTTCTCGGGCCGAGCCAAAATTTCTTATTAGAAAGGGCAGGCAAAGCCCGAAGCCTGCTATCCCAATAGGAAGGGCGGAACGAGGAGAGGAGCTGAAAGCCACTGTAAGGAGGAGGGCCCGAAATCATACCACGGCGGTCAAAAAAGCGTGTTCCCTTTAGATAAGACGCACCTACGGCCATCCTCGGCCTTCTTCTTTTTCGATGAAAAAAAAATCTCGATCTCTGAAAGCGTTTTCCTTCCCCCGCCGCACCTCCCTCCCTTCGTCGAACCTTTACTTTAATGGTTGGGAAAAGCATTCCCTTATTTGAACTTGGTGGGCATTCTTTCCAGCCTTAGTAAAATAGGGGGTGGGTTTGGCTTGAACATAGGCTCAAACAGAATGTGAAGGGTCCTAGCTACGCCATGCGTTCAATACAAAATCTGGAAACCTGCAGGGATGACAAAAAGAGGGCGCTTTCCTATGTTGCACTGAAAAAAAGAACCGCCCGAGACGAGCGTCTTCTCTTAGGTTTCTTCCTCCCGGGCCCGTCGCCGCCCGGCCCGCGTTAGAGGGGAAGATTAGCAAAGGAGGAAAAGAAAAAGGAAAGGAGAGCAGCATCTTATTCTCTTCGCAAGAACTTCCAGATCGTAGAAGCATTCAGAACGGGCTCCGCGTTCATTTCGTTGGCAGAAACGATCCATTCCATTCGGGGCTTCGGGGAACCCAAAAATTGGACTTGAGAATCAATGATAGATAGACAAGAGATAGATAAATGATATATATATATATTTCTCACAAAAAAATTATGAGATTAAAGAGCAGATGGATCCTATCCCCTATATCGAACACTCATTCCTATCTATTGATAGAAAGATCTTTGTCAAATACCGGACAAAGCCTTTTTTTAGGAATTACTCATATCCAAAGTAGCTTTTCACAAGCACCCCACCCCATACAACTAGTTGGGGGGGCTGTTTGCCTTTTGAATCAAACAAAGTAAGTAGTAGGGGCGTTCAACCACTGTAAGGAGAGGGGCTTCATAGCAACTTCCATTCTAAAGGAAAGCGAAGAACCAACCTTTAGTCAATAGGATCCCTACTTCTCTCTTTACGACCTCATCACTTCAATTCAAGGGCAAACCCATTTCCTAATCACCGGGCTGAGCGCACCTTTGGTACTTCAATAGGGCGAGCAGTTTGATAGTGACTTCTTTCGTTTGGTAGGGCGACGATTACTTCAATTACGGAAACAGCCAGAAACTCGAGAGGGTCGCCTTTGGAGAAGCGTTTGCCAATAACCAAAGCCTCACTCTGATTATGTCGTGAGGCTGACTGAATCTAATCCATAAACTCGGAAATGAAACATTGTTCGTTCCCTTTCGTCAAGTAGGTAAAGTAGGCATACGAACCACCTTGCCTTAGACTCTATTGGAACAAAGCAAAGAAGGAGGCGGAATGGAGAAAGGAAAGGGACAAGGGCGGTCTTGCTTGGCACGAAGGCTGCTGGTTCGGGGGTAGAGTACAGTACTAAAGGTCCTCGGACTTCCAGGCGGTTTTTCTTTTGGGCAGCTGTTCACCATTGGATCTCGCCAATACAGCCCCCTATAGTTTTCGTTACTGAGATATCTTTTTTTTTTCATTGTTCCCAGGGATTTTTTGGGGAATCTGCTCCCATGCTGCAAACAGTCAAATCTAAACTGAACCCTGTCGCTCTTCTTTCTTTCCTCGCGAGCAGGAAGCACACCAGCAGCGTGCGTTGCGTGATTCTACTGTATTTTTGCACTTGACTGGGTGGACAGTTGATCGGAAGATAACTTCGATTCACCCGGCCAGCAGGCGGGCGGCGTGCTTATCTTGTGTGACAACACTACAGAGCGAGTTGCTCTTCTAGGTGGGCAGCTGTGTGACAACACTACAGAGAAAGCGGCACTTTCGTATAACATGCTATGGTCTCAACGCCCTTACGAGGTAGTGATGAGTTTCACGCGCTCTAAGCCCGGCCCTAAGCGGTTAGGAAGATTGGCCGCAGAGCGGTACTACCCACCTACCCTACCAGCCGTCCTACAGCCGCCCAAAAAGGAACTGCAGTGATCTTGAATAGGGATCCTACAGCGATAAATAGAATCCCCATAAAAATACCACTAGATCGAGCACCAGTGATTTCGTATCCGATCAAAATCTTGGCTAATTGATCGAAGTGGGTAGCTCCAGTAGACCCATAGATCATGGAACAAATAGGGTTGGTAGGCCTAAGCACCACACTACACGTATAGACGCAAACCCCCTCGTTACCGTACGTGCGACTCTCACCGCATATGGCTCGCACAAAGACTCCTAAATCCATCCCGAGCCCTTTCTTCCACCTCTCCTCTCCAATCCTCGATCAAACTTGCGTTCCCCTGGCACTATGAAATGGGGGTCTTTCCTTCGCCTATCGTATGTATCGGCTTGGCTTCATCCCGAACCAAGGAGGCATTCTGGCGGACGCATGCATGTAGGAAGACCGACGACTATATAAGCTAAAAGACTACGACTACAAGACAGGCCGAAAGCGACTCGCTTCTATTCTCGTTGGGATTGGATATAGATGGTAAATCTATAGATCGTAGTAGTTCGCCAACCTCTCTAACTAACATACGATACAATTTCACTTCACGGCACGGCCAAAAAAAAAAAAGCTTCGCTCGGTTGGCCTTCCTACGCTGACGAATGCCTCTTTTCTCTTCTCTGAAGTCTACAACAAATAAGTGGGAGAGGCAGGATTCGAACCTATGTAGAAAAACTTCAACAGATTTACAGTCTGCCACTTTTGACCACTCGGCCACTCTCCCCTTCCCGGGCTGAGGCCCCCCTCAATGGGTTCTAATTCTAAGAAGGAGGGCGGCGCCCTGAATCAATCAAAAAGCTTATTGATATAATTGAAGGGAACTAAGACGATTAGCTTAGCTAGCATTCCGGGAGAATCTATTCATTTAAGAACTTCGTTGCCACTAGTAAATTAGACCATCCCCCCCAAAAAGAACTCGGAGCCTAAAGAGAAGAGAGTTCAGTCTACAAGAAGCTGGCAGAGCTTTAGCCATTGGGCCACATCCATCTATCCTAAACAGTAACCCTTTTCTTGTTCGTTCTTCGAATGACGCTAGTGGAGACTAATTCCTTCCGGCTAATGAAGATACTACTCCAGTCTTTCCAGTGGATCCTTCCCTAAGAATGGAACGAACCAAGTGTTCCTATACGAGAGTGAGGAATAAAAACCAACAATCAACTTACTGCTTTTGATGTCCCACGATTCTGCTAGTTTAGAAACAAAGGAGAAGGACACCACCGGAGGCAAGTGCTAGGTCAGAAAAGCGATAACTCAAAAATCTCCCCAAGTAGGATTCGAACCTACGACCAATCGATTAACAGCCGACTGCTCTACCACTGAGCTACTGAGGAACAACAGACTTAATGTTGGAAGTCGACTCTCGTTCTTTAACCTATGACCGAAGAAAAATGAGTTCGTCACTCTTTTTGACATATACCGGGAGAAAGGGTTACGATGGCAAGCCCCTCCCCGGCCGGAGAGCCTCCAGGACAAGGAGGCGGCGATCAACCATCCACTCTCGAGATTCATATTGATCAATAGATATCCGCGCTCTGCTAATTCGCTAAGTAGACTCACTCTACCGAGAGGCAACAAAGGTTGGAACTCTTCCTGCCAAAAACAAGGGACCTACTTCTCATCCTAGGAGTTAACAGGTATGAAAGAGTCCCCTCTCTGTCTGTCTCTCCGAGTTTCTACTACTAAGTTGCACTTCTGCTATTCAATCATAGAATCGATTTCAATCAAGCTGAAAAAAGTCAACCCTATATATGTTTGTTATTAGTAAAGCGCTAAGGCCCTATCTATAGTAAGGGGCCCTTTCTTGCTCGTTAGCGCTATTTTTTGATTGCAGCTAGGGCGCCCCTTTTCTTTCTCAAAGTCAACTTTCTCCCTTCTTAGTCAAGCTTTGAAGTTCCTACTTTATTTAGATTTATAGGATATTTGAAGAAGCGCACGTTTGGCACCCTATACCTATACAAGGGGCTGGTCTCGATCTCGCTTGGTGGTACCCCTCTCGATGATTGTTGACTCAACATTGATTTCGTGCTTGAGTTGGAGGGCTCTCCCTCCATCCATCGAGTCAAGTAATTTGCTATCGGAAATTTCTCCGCCGCCTATCTCATGCCATGCTTCTTCTTTCTCCGAATCGGTTCCCAGTGTCAGTCAATCAAGATTCGCCATCAAGAGAGAGAAGAGCCTTGACTTTAGGTTAGTCCGGTCTCATCATTCATGCAATTCCCCCGTCCATCGATTGATTACGCGAGTACGCATCCAGTCAGCGCATAGCGAATGAAAAAAGCGTTCATCCTGGATTCTCTTCCTCAAGAAAAATGTCTATCAATTGATACCTACGGTCAAAGTCTCCACTTTTCATGCCCCTCTACTAATAGATGCACCATGTTGATAGGAATCGGCAAAGACCTTCTTGTACACGTACTCGAGGGCAGCATTCATGAAAATCATCATTACTTTCTCCCGAGGGCATGGTATGGCTTTGTTCTTGGTCTTGTTTAATATATGTCGAGTGCCGCTTTTGCCCGTCCGAGAATCTCTATTTGCTCTAAGTAGGCGCGAGCTAGAATCCTTATGTCAGCTTGGTTGTTCAAAAGACTGTCTCTTTATCCCTTGCATCTTCATCTTTTCGAAAGCGCAGACCATTCTTCTGGATCTGCATTAGTCCTATTTCAGGTGCAAAGCCTCTTCAATAAAGACCTCTTTTTTCCATTTCTCATTTTGTTGATTGAAAGAGAATAAGGGCTATCCATTGAGTAAAGAGAGGGTTTGCTACAGTGATTCGGGCGGTTGGTGGCCCCTTCGAGAGTTAAGGGTCCTTGCCGCTGCATGAGTGTTAGCACACGCTCAAAACTCCTCCAACACGAGTCCTAGTCGTTGCGCTGCGGTCCATTTCCCACTTCGCTTGCGCGATTTGCACTTCTGATTGGTTCCAGCCATCCCCAACCTTAATGAATGGACTATGAAGGGGTCAGTCAAGCGGTTCGGGTTTTCGGTCGATTCCAAATCGCCTTCCCCCCCTCATAGTCTATTAGTGGGTAGGGTGGTCAACTTAGAGGGCGCCCGCCTCCTGTTCAGACGTGTCCTCATCAACCTTAAGGTTCTTTGGTCTCCGCTTTTGGGGGCGGGGGTGCTTGGTCGCTAGGGGTTCCTTTTCCTCAACCAATTCGGTTGTGCCAGCCTTGGTCTAACATTTTGTTATGAGCTGGCTGGACAAAGATGGATTGAAGGTCAGATAGATTTGAGTTCAAGTGGCACAGCACCTTCGATCGACCATAGGGCCTATTCTACCCTTACCGAATTCATTCTATTGAAGCGTAACGTAAAAAGCTCCTTCTCATCTTGCATTTCTTTGGTTTGGAAGTTCCAGAATCTTGTCTGTGGATTTCTATAACAAAGGAAAGCCTCCTACCCTAATACTATGCCATTTGATTGAAACAAGTTCCGTGCTGCTCACCACTCCTCGAGGCCAAGGACAGGGTCGAACCATCATTCCAGGATTTGCAGTCCGATACATTTCCATTATGTTACCTAGCCAAACCCGCCACCTCATGTGCCAAAGTCAAACGGTTGTTCTTCCTTCTCCGCTCCTTCTTTTTCGAAATATGCGGTGGCGGGTTACCAGAGAAGGGGGGACAACTCCTTTCTCCTTTGCCTTGCTCAATCTTCCTTTTCTGATTGAAAGTAGCAAGCCACTCTACTATTGGTACAGAGGCCAAATAGAAGGTTGCTCATCCATCCCAGCGGATCCATTGTTTATGCGGCAGTGCAATGCAGCTGAAAAAGGGAAGCCTCTTTTTATTAGTAAGGTATAGGTTGGTTGGGGAAAACTCCAAAACTAGGGTTCCAAAAATCTTACCTTATATTATAGAAAAGTTTGAGAAAGGGGCACCCCTACTATACCCCTAAACTACAAGCTAGCGCGTAACGGCTGAAAAGCCGTTGTTGCTTGCTGCTTGCAGGCTCGAAAATCTCTTTTTCGCCTCTCCTCCCTGTCTCAATTTTTATTGATTAGCTTCTTCCTTAGCGCAAGCTACGGTCTAACGACCCCTTTGTTGTGTTGCATTTTGTGATCTTCTGCTTCAGTCTGCGTTTTTTGGATAGCCGGGACCCGATGTCGATTTTCGATTTAAATGTCAGCTCCAGGTTTGGAGCGGCCCATCTGATTAGTTCAGCTATCACTGTTGGAAACCCCAGCGGTTGTTCGGCTGCGTACTCCCCGTCTGCCTATCTCACACTCCCAAAGCAAATTTGGATTTCTTCTTTCATTTTCCTTTCCTGCATCTTTCTTTCTATCCATAGGTCGGCT
>NC_061111.1:42318766-42331348 GCF_002878395.1 Capsicum annuum
GAGGGTATGTTGAGATCAAAGGAAGGTTTTTTCGATAAGCTAGGACCACTTCCATCGCCTCCGACGGAAAGAGGAATTCTATCCATCAAAGAAAGCCAAAAATCAAAAAAGTCGCTAAGAAATGGAGCAAAGAAAGCGGCTTCCAAAGAAAAGTCCCAATTAAAGTGTAAAAGGATAGGAGTAAGCAAAAGGACACTGAGACTGAGAAAAATGCGTTTCAAAAGAGAGAAAAACAAAGCTGACGTTCGTTCTCTTCCTCTGTGCATCTCTCTTCTTAAGCTCATCATAAGCTTTTTATTGACTCGACTAAAGCTTATCATAAGCTTTTTATTGACTCGACTCAAGCTCATCATAACCTTTTTTGATCTTCTTCTTCGTGTTCTATTGATCAGATTACTCATCTGTTGGATTCATTTTATAGTGTTGTAATATGAATTTAACATATGGGTCATCTGTTGCAACAGATTAGTCATATATTGCAACAAATTACTCACTTGTTGCAATAGATGACTCATATGTTGAATTCATATTGCAGGTTCTATCCATTGTAGCAGTAGTAGATACACGAAATAAGAAATTCAACAAAAATTATAATTTTACTTACAAAATAAGCTATGAAGTAATGTCCAAGTGATATACGAACAAAATTTGACCTAAGAAATTTTTAAAAAATTTCACCAGGGGCACAACGAATAAGTAAAACACATGAAAAATTTCATGAAACGGATAAAGAAGACAAAAATAATATACCATACATCAAATGCAAAAAGATCAAGGGGACAAACATTTGAGTTCTCCTAAAAACGTTTAAGTTCCGTAATATTTTAATTGCTTTCTAATAGTTGACCCATCTGTTACAATAGATTTTCTATTTGTTTGATAATTTCCAACAGATGAATCATCTGATACAACATGTTAGTCATCTATTGATTCAAATTAAACAATTATTAGAAATAACTAAATTGATTTAGCTAAAATTAAAGACGTCTCTACGATAATGGGATAAACCTTTGTGTTCTCCTAAAAATATTTGAGTTCCCTAGTATTTTAATTATTTTCCAACAGATTATCTATTTGTTGCAACAAGTTAGTCATCTATTGCAACAGATGTTTATAACAGGTTAGTCATTTGTTTATTCAAATTAAGCTGTTATTAATAATAACTAATTAATTTAATTAAAATTGAAGACAAGTCTTTATTACAAGACCTTAGACAAGGGGACAAATGTTTGAGTTCTTCTAAAAACATTTACGCTTTAGTATTTTAAATTGCGTTTCAACATATATCGAACTCGAAACCAAATGAACCACGGAATTAAAAAAGTGACCAAAATAGGCCACCCATTTAAAAAGTTACCAAACTAGGCTAAACGTAATAATTTATTACATTTTCTACTTTTTTCTTAGTGGTCAACTAACGGAGTTGACTTTTACAAAAACGTAAAAATTTCTTACATTTTACATTTTTTTATAAACGTAAGAAATTCTTACGTTTTATAAAAAAAAAATATAAAACGTAAGAATTTCTTACATTTTACACGATAACCGAGGAAAAAATACAATGAATTTTCTAATCAATTAAAAAGGTACTAAAAAAAAGAGTTGTTCAACATAATAAAAAGTTACGTTCTTAGCTTTTTTATAGCAGTGGTCCCCCACCCACAATTCCTTTTTTCACAAATGTCCCATCACTTCTACTTTTTCCTCTTTTACATATGATAATAATGAATTTTTTGATTAGTTAAATTTATTTATATTTTACATGTAGTTCAAATAATTTATTTTTTCTCCTCTATGTAATAAATTTTTACGTTTTACATAAAAAATTTAAAAAATAGAAGTATTAATTACCTCATTAACTTAACAATTTTCTTACATTTATTCTATATAAAAAATAATCACTTCATCCTTAATTATTCGATTTCTCATTAAAAAAATTATACTTTTGAGTTTTCCTCTACTTCAAAATAGTGAAATGTTGAATTATCATCGATCAAATACACTACTATATACAAGAATTATATTTTCTTAGGAGTGTTTCTAAAAAAATATATTTTCTTATATTAATTTAGGAGTGTTCCTAAATTAAATTGTGATTTTTTACTCCATTAATTATAATATGAAACGTATTTGTGCAGGTGAGTTTCCTCAATATCCTAATCGAAACACAAATTGAAAACTACGATGAATCACTATCCGAAAAAATTAGTTTCATATTTTTAACACACCAAAAAAAATATAATTCTTCTATATAGTAGCATATTTGATCGATGATAATTCAATATTTCACTATTTTGGAGTAGAGGAAAACTCAAAAGTATAATTTTTTTTTAGAGAGAAATCGGATAATTAAGGATAAAAGTGATTATTTTTTTATATAGAATAAATATAAGAAAATTGTTAAGTTAATGAGGTAATTAATACTTCTATTTTTTAAATTTTTTATGTAAAACGTAAAAATTTCTTACATAGAGGAAAAAATAAATTATTTGAACTACATGTAAAATATAAATAAATTTAACTAATCAAAAAATTCATAATTATCATATGTAAAAAGAGAAAAAAGTAGAAGTGATAGGACATTTATAGAAAAGGGAATTGTGGGTGGGGACCACTGCTATAAAAAAATTAAGAACGTAACTTTTTGTTATGTTGAACAACTTGTTTTTTAGTATCTTTTTAATTGATTTGATAATTCACTGCATTTTTTTCCTCGGTTATCGTGTAAAACGTAAGAAATTCCTACGTTTTATATTTTTTTTTATAAAACGTAAAAATTTCTTATGTTTTACAAAAAAAATGTAAAATATAAGAAATTCTTACGTTTTTGTAAAAGTCAACTCCGTTAGTTGATCGTTAAGAAAAAAAAGAAAACGTAATAAATTATTACGTTTAGCCTATTTTGGTAACTTTTTAGATAGGTGACCTATTTTGGTCACTTTTAGAATTTTGTGGCTCATTTTGGTTCTGAGTTCACATATATCTTGTCTATTTAATAATTTTCAATAGATGAGTCATATGTTGCAACAATTTAGTCATCTGTTGCAACAGATGTCTATATTTGTTGGATAACTTTTAATAGATGAGTTAGCTATTGCAACAGGTTAGTTATTTGTTGCAACAGATGTCTATATATGTTTGGTTATTTTCAACAAATGTCTTTAACTGTTTGGTCTTTTTCCAACAGATTACTCATCTATTGCAATATGTTAATTGAAATCATAATTGAACTTATCAATTCATCTTTAATTTTAGTTAAATCAATGTTGTTATCACTGATAATGTCTTAATTCGAATCATTTCAAATTAAATTGGTCAATTAACACTTTACTCAAGACGAATAAACTTAGATGATCATGTAATTACTATGAGATTAATTGAAATCGTAATTAAATTATCAATTCATCTTTAATTTTAGTTAAATCAATTTAGTTATTACTGATAATTACTTAATTTTAATTATTTCAAATCAAATTGGTCAATTTATCATTCTACTTAAGACGAAACACTTAGTTGATCATGTAATTACTATAAATTTAATTGAAATTGTAAGTGAACTTGTTAATTCACCTTTAATTTTAGTTAAATCAATATAGTTATTTCTAATTATGGCTTGATTTGAATCATTTCAAATAAAATTGGTCAATTGATCACTCTACTCAGAAAGAACACACTTAGTTGATCGTGTAATTACCATGAGATTAATTGAAACAGTAATTGAACTTATTAATACTAGTTAAATAAATTTAGTTATTACTAATATAATGGCTTAACATGAATCAATAGATGACTAAGATGTTGCAAAAGACGAGTAATCTGTTGAAAATGACCAAACAGATAAAGACATCTGTTGCAACAGATTAGTTACCTATTGCAATAAATTAGTAATTTGTTGGAAATAACAAACAGATAAAGTCATATGTTGCAACAGATTAGTCATCTGTTGGAAATGACTAACAGATAAAGACATTTGTTACAACAAATGACTAATCTATTGTAACATATGTGTATATCTGTTTGATAATTTTCAACAAATGACTCATCTGTTGCAACAGATTAAATCCATTGCAATAGGTTATACACTTAAAGGATCATGCAATTACTATGAGATTAATTGAAAGTGTAATTATTAATTCAATTTGGCTATTACTAATAATGACTTAATTTGAATCATTTCAAATAAAATTAGTCAATTGATCACTCTACTCAGAACAAACACACTAAGATGACCGTGTAATTAATATGGGAATAATTGAAATCGTAATTGAACTTATCAATTCATCTTTAATTTTAGTTATATCAATGTAGTTATTAGTAATAATATCTTAATTTGAATCATTTCAAATAAAATTGGTCAATTAACACTTTACTCAAGACGAATACACTTAGATGATCATGTAATTACTATGAGATTAATTGAAATCGTAATTAAAATTATCAATTCATCTTTAATTTTAGTTAAATTAATTTAATTATTACTAATAATTGCTTGATTTTAATTATTTCAAATAAAATTGGTCAATTGATCATTCTACTTAAGACGAAACACTTAGTTGATCATGTAATTACTATAAAATTAATTGAAATTATAAGTCAACTTACTAATTCATCTTTAATTTTAGTTAAATCAGTATAGTTATTTCTAATTATGGTTTGGTTTTAATTATTTCAAATAAAATTGGTCAATTGATCACTCTACTCAGGACGAACACACTTAGTTGATAGTATAATTACCATGAGATTAATTGAAACTGTAATTGAAATTATTAATTCATGTTTAATTCTAGTTAAATAATTTAGTTATTACTAATATAATGACTTAATATGAATCAATAGATGACTAACATGTTGCAAAAGATGAGTAATTTGTTGAAAATGACTAAACAGATAAAGACATCTGTTGGAAATGACCAAACAAATATAGACATATGTTGCAATAGATGACTAACCCGTTGCAATAAATAACTCATCTATTGAAAATAATCAAACAATATAGACATCTATTGCAACAGATGACTAAGTTGTTGCAACAAATGACTCATATGTTAAAAATTATCAAACATAGAGGATATATGTTGGAAAATAATTTAAAATACTAAAGTTCAGACGTTTTTAAGAGAACTCAAATGTTTGTCCCCTTGTCTAAGGTCTTGTCTTTAATTTTAGTTAAATCAATTTAGTTATTACTAATAATTGCTTAATTTGAATCATTTTAAATAAAATTATCAATTGATCATTCTATTAAGGACGAATACATTAATTGAAATTGTAAGTGAACTTCTCAATTCATCTTTAATTTAATCAAAATCAATTTATTTATTACTAATAATGACTTAATTTGAATCATTTGAAATAAAATTGGTCGATTGATCACTCTCCTCGAGACGAATACACATAGTTAATCATGTAATTACTATGAGATTAATTGAAATTGTAAGTGAACTTATCAATTCATCTTTAATCTTAGTTATATCAATTTAGTTATTACGAATAATGGCTTCATTTGATTCATTTCAAATAAAACTGGTCAATATTGATCACTCTAACCATGACGAATACACTTAGTCGATAATTTAATTACTATGAGATTAATGAAAATTGTAAGTTTATCTTTAATTTTAGTTAAATAAATTTAATTATTACTAATAATATCTTAATTTGAATTATTTCAAATAAAACTGGTTGATTGATCACTCTACTCGGGACGAATACACTTAGTTAATCATGTAATTACGATCACACTAATAATGACTTAATTTGAATCATTTAAAATTGAATTGGTCAATTAATTATTCTACTAAGGATGAAACACTTAATTGATCATTCAATTACTGAGATTAATTGAAATCGTATTTGAACTTACTAAGTCATCTTTAATTTTAGTTAAATCAATGTAGTTATTTCTAATAATGGTTTAATTTGAATTAATTCACATAAAATTTGTCAATTAATCATTCTACTTAGTACGAAACACTTAATTGATCATGTAATTACTATAAAATTAATTGAAATCGTAATTGAACTTACTAATTCATCTTTAGTTTTAGTTAAATAAATATAGTTATTTCTAATGATGACTTAGTTTGAATCATTTCAAATAAAATTGATCAATTGATCACTCTATTCGGGACGAACATACTTAATTGATCGTGTAATTACCATGAGATTAATTGAAACTGTAATTGAGCTTATTAATTCATATTTTATTTTAGTAATCAGTTTAGTTATTACTAATAATGACTTAATGTGAATCAATAGATGACTAACATGTTACAACAGATGATTAATCTGTTGGAAATGACCAAACAAATAAAAACATCTATTGAAAATGACTAAACAGATATAGACATCTGTTGCAACAAATGACTCACTTGTTGCAACAACTAATTCATCTATTTGAAAATTATCAAACAGATATAGACATCTGTTATAACAGATGACTAAGTTGTTGCAACATATGACTCATCTATTGGAAATTACTAAATAGATAAAATATGTGTTGAAAATAATTTAAAATACTAAAGCTCAAATGTTTTTTAGGAGAACTCAAGCGTTTTTCCCCTTGTCCAAGGTTTTGTCTTTAATTTTAGTTAAATCAATTTAATTATTATTAATAATTGCTTAATTTGAATCAACAAATGACTTACCTATTATAAGCATTTATTGCAACAGATGACTAAATTGTTGCAACAAATAGGTGATCTATTGAAAAATAATTAAAATACTAGGGAACTCAAAACATTTTTAGGAGAACTCAAATTTTTGTCCCATTGTCTTAAAGACTTGTCTTTAATTTTAGCTAAATCAATTTAGTTATTACTAATAATTTCTTAATTTGAATTAACAGATGACTAACATGTTGCAAAAGATGATTCATCTATTGGAAATTATCAAACAGATAGAAAATTTGTTATAGTAGATGGGTTATCCATTAGAAAGCAATTAAAATACTAGGGAACTTAAATGTTTTTAGGAGAACTCAAACGTTTGTCCCCTCGATCCTTTTGCATTTGATATATGATACACTATTTTTGTCTTCTTTACATGTTTCATGAAATTTTTCATGTGCTTCACTTATTCATTGTGCCCTTGTTGAAATTTTTAGAATTTTTGTAAGTCAAATTTTGTTCATATATCACTTGGACATTACTTCATAGGTGATTTTGTAAGTATAATTATGATTTTTGCTGAATTTTTTATTTGGTATATTTGCTATTGCTACAATGGATAGAACCTGCAACATGAATCCAATATATGAGACATTTATTGCAACAAGGGAGTAATCTGTTGCAACATATGACTAATCTGTTGCAACAGATGACCCATATGTTGGATTCATGTTACAATACTATAATACAAATCCAACAGATTAGTCATATATGTTGCAACAGATTATTCATATTGCAACATATTAGTCAATATGTTGCAACAAATTCGTCAATATGTTGCAACAGATTAGTCAATATGTTGCAACAGATTACACATCTGTGCAACAGATTACTCATTTATTAGATTCACGTTACATGTTTTATCTACTGTTGAAAAAACAGTAGTAGCAGATACACCCAGATGAGAAATTCAACTAAAAATTCTAATTTTACTTACTAAAATTATCTATAAGTAATTCCCAAGTGATATACGAATAAAATTTGATCTAAAAAAATTTGATCAAGTAGCAATAGTAGCGATAACAACAATGTTCAACAACAAGAAGATGATGATAATGAACAAGAAGAGATGATAATGAAGAACAAGATGATGATAATGAAGAAGATGATGATGATAATGAAGAAGAAGATGATGAATAAAGCAACAACAACAACAATGAACAACAAAAATCACGAAGAGAGAGAAAACTCCAATAAATGAGAAGAGAGAGAAACATGCTTTTTTCCCCTCCATTTCTAGTTATATTAGGTTTTACATTGGATCAAAGTGTAAATTAAAAAATTTATGGGTTATTTTCAAACTTTTCTTACTTTCTTAGTCCTTAATAAAGTAATTCTCACCTCCACTCAATTATTAAGACTTGTGTCACCCACACTTCATTTTAAAACTCTTTTGTCACCTAGAGCCCAAAACCCCAGGATACATATGTAAAAATTTTTAACAACGAGGTAAATTTAACCCTAAAACATGATGTCAAGGATAAATTTGGCATTAAAGTATGACGAGGGATATATTTAGCCAATTTTTCGAATTAGATAAGTAAATTTGGCTTTGAAGTACGATAATGAAGATAAATTTAACCTCAAAATATAACAAAGAATATATTTAACTAATTTTTACGAGAGAAGTGTTTAGCCAATTTTTTGAATTAGATAAGTAAATTTGGCTTCAAAGTCGGATAATGAAGATAAATTTAACCTCAGGATATAATAAAGAATATATTTAACTAATTTTTTAAAATGAAGGAACAAATTTGACCCATTCCTCTTAATACTTTAGAAGAGTTAGTCCTCCTTTCCCTAACCTAAATATATCTAGTAGTACTTAGTTATCAAATACTAGCTCTAGGACTCCTTTTTTTAGCGTGCTATTTATGTTCTTCCCCAAAATTAATATAGGCATTAATTAAATTATATAGACCACAAGTCATAACTAAACTATTTACAAATTAATAAATGACACTGGCAGATACTAAAATAGAAATTTATAAATTATTTTTTAAAACGGGTGAAAAAAGAAATTTACAAATAGAAATAGAAATAAAAACATATGACAAATAATGATGTACTTTAATTTCGCAATTTATGTAATAGTATTCTTTTTCTTTATTTGGTAAAAGACAGCGAAAAAAATAAAAATTAGGATTAAAATTAAAAAATATATGATTAAAATAATAACAATTTAAATTTAGAGTTTTTTAGTAGAGTATTAATGTAAATACTTATTTACTAATTTCAAATTTAATTAAGAATCTAAGTTCAGTGCACCGTCAGTGCACAAAATATTCTACACTATCAGTTAACTTGACCTACTATTGCAGGTTGCCCAATTATTTTCACAAAAATTTAAAAAGAAAAAATTAAGTAACCTGCAATAGCAAGTCAAGTTACCTGATAGTATAGAATGTTTTGTACACTGACGCTGCACAAAATTCTTTCATTAATAGGATCTTTTCATTTTACTACGCCCCGTCTAAAAACTCGAATATATATATATACACTAGAGGAGCATGGCCCGTGTCAGCACTGACCCAATATTAAAATATTTATTTGCCTTTTCAATCTTGATATATTTAAATAAATTTTTTTAATAAAAAGGATTGCATATGTTTTCTAGGATTCATCCGAAATCTAGCATGAGTTCAACATATGTTATTTTAATAAGTATTTAGATAATTTAAGTTTTTAACTATTTTAATTTATAATATTTTTTATGCAATTTTCAAATTAATATATGTTACTTTTCTTGTCCAAATTATTGTGGCATTGATAGTTAATTATATTTTAAAAATAATTTAAGTTTTTAATTATTGTAATTTATAATATTTTTCTTCTATTCCAATTTCAGTGACCTAATATAATTTCAAGAGTCGACCAAATATTTTATATCTTTTAAATTTTTTAAGTTCTTAATTATTGTGATTTCTAGTATTTTTCATGTAATTTTTTTTTGAAATATATAACATATTAAATTATTTTTAGATATTTTAAGTTGTTAACAATTGTAATTTATAATACCTTTTATGTAATTTTTGAATAATATATGCTACTCTTCTTGTCCAGAATTTTGTATCGACGACAGCCAATTATATTTTTTAAATAATTGAAATTTTTGATCATTGTGATTTATGATATTTTTCTATCTCAACTTATGTGGCACAATGCTTAAATGACTATAATAATTAATTAGGGGTGATATAGTAAAATCACGACTAAAGCAGCTGAAGTAGAAATCAGTCAATTTTTTTTGTTAATTATTGTTATTTATAGTACTTTTTATTTCATTTTCAAATAATATATGTTGCTTTATATCTTCTTCAGTCACGTCCCAATTTATGTGACACTAATATAATTTTGATAGTCAATCAAATATTTTATGTTGACATATCATTTTGTTATTCTTATTTTTTTAATACATAAATGACTTATAATAAGGAGTGATATATTAAAATCATCGTTCTAAAGACGAAAATTTAATTTAAAATATTAAGAGTTAATTTTGTATTTTATGTCTATTTTATTTTTTGTTAAATATTATTTATTTTCTTGATACCTAGATGACTCATAATAATTAATTAAAAGCGATTAATTATGTTATTACTATAAAAATTAATATAATTTTATCATATCCAAAAGTAATCATCGATAATTCACCAGAATAATATATTAATTAAATACGGATGCTATATTTGCATATGCAAAATATGATATTATTAAACATTATTGGATAGTGCATTATATATATCTTTCACAATAACAAAATTTTACTATATATTTTTATTTATTTCTTTTTAACTTGATACATATTGACCCAACACAAATTGTAAGAAAATATTCATTAGAAATTTATTTTCTTAAATTAAATTTCTTAATTTTGTAATTTAAAAATTTAAAGTTAAGTTTAAATATTAGTATTTCTATATAAGGAAAAATTAATTTTTAAAATTTAAATTTACTAAAATAAATAAATAAATAAAAATATTATTTTTTATATAAAAGTAAATTAAAATATTAAAATTAATTTACTTTAACTTTTTAGTTGCAATTAATTAAGATAATTTTTTATTTTGTCATAATTTATGCTGCACTGATAAAATTTTGAGAGTTGAATAGAACTTTTATCTATTTTTAAAAAAGTATTTTAACTTGTTACTTATTGTGATTTATAAATTTTTTTACGTAACTATCAAATAATATATTTACTCCTTGTGTCCCAATTTATGTGGCTTCGATACAATTTTGAGAGTCAACTAAAATTTTTATATATCTTTTAAATATTTTAAGTTGTTAATTATTATGATTTGCAGTACTTTTTCTTTTATCTCAATTTATGTGGCATTGCTAAAATAATGAGAGTCAATAAATTTTTTATATGTCTTTTAAATATTTTAAGTTATTAATTATTGTGATTTCTGGTAACAAATTAGTTTTGAACATGATAGCCAATTAAATAAATAAAAAAATTTAACTTCCAATATGTAGTTATAATTAATTAATATAAATTAATAGAATATATTAAATGTTTAAATTATTATGATGAAACAATGGAATTATTATATATTGGGGCATGGTATGTAATTAAGTGGGAGTAGAGGGATTTTTTTGGTAAGAGTCAATAAAATTTTTATATGTCTTTTAAATATTTTAAGTTATTACTTATTGTGATTTGTGGCAACAAATTAATTTTGAACATGATAGACAATTAAATAAATAAAAATTTTTTACTTCCAATATGTAGTTATAGTTAAGTAATATAAATTAATAAAATATATTAAATATTTAAATCATTATGATAAAATAATAAAATTATTATATATTGGGGCATGATATGTAGTTATGTGGAAGTAATTGAGTTTTTTGGTAATTGGAAGAGGTGGTTTTAATAGAATATATTAAATATTTAAATCATTATGATGCAACAATAAAATTATTATATATTGGGGCATGGTATGTAATTAAGTGGGAGTAGAGGGGTTTTTTGGTAAGAGTCAATAAAATTTCTATATGTCTTTTAAATATTTTAAGTTATTAATTATTGTGATTTGTGACAACAAATTAATTTTGAACATGATAGACAATTAAATAAATAAAATTTTTTTACTTCCAATATGTAGTTATAGTTAATTAATATAAATTAATAAAATATGAAATATTTAAATTATTATGATAAAATAATAAAATTATTATATATTGAGGCATGACATATAATTATGTGGAAGTAATTAATTTTTTTTTGAAAATTGGAAGAGGGGGTCGAAACCACCTCATCTATATAATAGAAAAGAAAAGAAATGGAAATATATATATAGATATATGCAATAGGGGCCAATTAAGTTGTGCCAAACAATGCAACAAGTCACCATGCTGCTTTTGACATAATTTGAGTGGCTCCTTTGCCTCTCCTAATTGCATATTAGATAACATATATATTTATTTTTATATCATAAAAATTATTATAAATCACAATAAATTAATAATTTAAAATATTTAAAAGATAAAATAGTTTGATTGACTCTTAAAATTTTATTGGAGCAAAGCAAGTAACATATATTATTTAAAAAATAACATAAAAAGTACTATAAATACAAAAATTAACAACTTAAAATATTTAAAAGACATATAAAAATTTAGTTGGCTTTCAAAATTATATCAATGTCACATAAATTGTCTCTCGAAATTATATAAATATCACGTAAATTGGGATAGTGACAACAACATATATTATTTGAAAATTATATAAAAAGTACCATAAATCAAAATAGTGAGTAACTTCAAATATAAAAAAAAACATATAAATAATTTAATTGACTTTCTAAATTTATTGTGTCGATAAAATGAGGCACAAATAACATATATTGAGCCCATATTAAATACAACTAATATATATTGTATCAGTACACACACATATATATAT
>NC_061111.1:42331448-42342401 GCF_002878395.1 Capsicum annuum
ATATATATATATATATATATTAAAATTACAAATAAGAGAACTATAAATTAGGAAGTGGCGAACTAGGGGAGCCTCGAATTAGGAGCCACTAAATACTAGTAATCCGTATACTTTTCGGATTTACTTGATCTATCAAAAATGATTGGTGTAGTGATTTCATGATACTACCATATTATTGTCTAATTCTCTCTTTCTCCCATTTTACTTTTCTCAAATTTTTAATTTAATTTTTTATTTTCCTTATTATTTTTCATAAATTAAAAAGAGATAATTTTTTTTCATATTTTATTATTTATATTAATTATTTTTTTTAAATTAAAAAATAACATCATTTAATAAGGTACTATGATAAACTAATCATATTATTAATTATTTTTCTTAATCAATGTGTCAAGTTAAATTGGGACAAATAAAATGAAACAGGGAAAGGAATCAAAAGATATTGAAAAATAATTTGAAGAATAAGTAATTAATATTAAGATGTAAATTATGAATTTTTTTTTATTTCTTGATTTATCAAAAATAACTAATAAAAATGAAATAAAATTTAAAAAATAGTGACAAGTAAATTCTAACCGAAAAAGTAATTGGTCATGCTCTTGTGAATAGTTCGGCACTTCGGCTGAGTGTGCTATTTATGTTCTTCCGCCAAAATTAATATGCACATTAATTAAATTATATGGACCAAAAATCATAACTAAACTTAAAATTACAAATTAATAAATGACACTGACTATTATTAGAATATACATTTATAAATTACATTTTTTAAAAGGTGAAAAAAGAAATTTACAATTAAAAGTATTAACGAAAGCACCTGATAAAGAATATAATGATATATTTTTATACGCAATTTACGAATTATTTAGTATTTTTTTCTTTATCTATATCTATCCATTATTATCTATACTATATTAAAAGTGCGAAGGACTTAGAAATATTGTTTGAAATTTTTGCCCCTCATTAAATGTTTTTGCTTTAAACAAAATTATTTTTCACTATTTTTTCCAAATATTTAAGAGTTGAAATTTAATTAAATATATTTATGATAAAATCTTTCCTTATTAAAAGTCATCAAAATTAATGATAACTACTACCTTTTTCATTAGTTTAAGAATTCTAAATCAATTAAATTTTATTTTAAAAGATTTGAAAAAACTAGAAATAATATAAAAGCGTTAGAGTAAGAAAATTTTAAGAAGTATCAAATTTTTAAAAGTTTTAATTCCGTAATAAGAACGTAATCAATGATTTTGTAAAGATTTGACTTCAAAAACAAGGAAATATTTTATTATATAGAAAAAAAAAGAAAATTAATCATACCGCAAATATGGTTCAAATGATGTGTCTCTCTTAGCATCCGGCAGCATTAGAAAGAGTTACTACATGACAAATACAAAAGTAATGATCCGTCAACTACTTGAAACTTCTTGTGGTAAAATATGTATATGCTTACGCTAAAATATATGTTTATGTTTACATTAGTATATTAAAGTGTGAAAGATCTAAAAAAAGTGATTTGAACTTTTTACATTTCATTAAAAATCCTCGCAATAGACAAAGCCATTTAATTCTAAATAATCAAATATTACACGTGCGAGGTACGTACGATTAATCTAATTTGTTATAATGCCTGTAAAAGGCAATGAAAAGGAATAAAATTAGGATTAAAAGATATTTTGATTCTGTTATAATAACAAGTTAAATTTTTAGACCTTTTAGTAGTGTGTTAATTTAAAGATTTGTTTATTAATTTTATGTATTACAATGATACAATTTCTATATATATCAGGTATAGATATACAAATTATGTACAACAATTATATAATTTTTATACATATTCTATACAGCAAGGATACAACCTTTATACTCATCATGTATATATTATACATAATTTATACAACAATTAACCATTTCTATATACTTTTTATACGGCTACTATACATTTATATATATATATATACACACACAGCAAGGATACAACCTTTATACTCATCATGTATATATTATACATATTTTATACAATAATTAACCATTTCTATACACTTTTTATACAGCTACTATACAATTTATATATATATACATGTTCTATGCATTAATTCATTAAAAAAACAGATTGTTTTAGTGAAATAAATAAATGTTACAGCGAAAAAATAAAATAAAAATAAAATAAAAACACAACTAGATAGCCCATAATTGGGAAAATAGCCATCTTGTGGAATTACAAAGGCGACTAGCCATTTTGTGGCATAAATTTGAAATGACACAAGCAAAACAAGTTCTCATTCACGAACAACTATGCTTAATCAGCTTGGAACCAGGTCTAGGGTGTAGGCTTGCTTTGCATAGACTTGAGTTGTATAACTAAAAATAGAGAATCTTTATAAAAAAAAAAAAGAGAGTTACTTCCACATAAGAGTGTCGATCAAGATGGAAGCATCTTAGCATATATAAACATTTACTAGAAGTTTCTCTTTCTCAAAGATTGGACTAGAAACTTCTAAGAGATCCAAATTAATCCCATTGCATTAGAAAAAATTGAAAGTTTGATTTATTGAATACTTTTTTTTTTTGCATTGGTTCTATTTATTTATTGAATGACACCTTGAGTCAACTTTCAGACCTTGAGCCTTTAAATGTTTGTACTGCTCAATTATTTCCCTTTGATTAGGCAAGCGTTGTCTAGGATTTTTACTATTACTACATTATTATAAGTACTCCTCCAATTATTTAGTCGGTATCTTTATCCTCTTTTACTATTACGAAATCGCTCGTTTCAAAGGGTCAAATAACTCGCATTAAGGGTATTTTTTTCGGAGCCTAACACAACAACATATCTAGTATGATCTCATAAAGCAGGATTTAGGGAAGGTAGGGTGTACCCAGACCTACTCTCTAAAACAATCATTACAAAAAGTAATAAAAGAAACAATAGACATTCGTCCATTATATAATAAGTTATGTCACCTTAATAGTGTAAAAACACAAGGATCTAACTTGAATCCAAATTTTTTAATTAAACGATGAAGTAAAAACACAAAATTCATGGAATTAATCTATTATCTTTTGCCTTCTGTATCCAGAAAATGAAGGAATTAATGGAATTTCTGAAGCCAATGAAACCATACTCTTTGCTACGATTTATGCTGCACAACCTACTAGTCCCTCCAGCCAGTAACATATCTGCAAAGTCCCACAAGCCAACCTCTCGTAATGTTGTGGAAACCAAGTTATTGTCTCTCACAATCTTCTCCCACACAGTCCCCTTATCCTTCATCATCTCAGATAAGGAAATAATCTTCTCTGTCTCGTCGAATCCCACATATTCTACTCCGATTTGTTCAGCCAACACCTTCCATAACTGCTTCCATTTGAATACATCGCCGTTGGTAATGTTGAATGCTTTGTTTTTCCCTTGTGCACCAAGTGCTGCCCAAATTTGATGCTCTGCCACCAAATTAGCATCTGATGCGTTAGAGTAACTATCCCAAACCTCCTTCGTCCCTGGAAATATCAGCGGAATGCATTCGTGTTTGCATATTGTTGCGTACACGCAAAGTGTTCCAACGATGTTCAACATGCTATGATGTGAAAACCCGAAAATTAGATCGGGCCTGTGGATGGACCATGTTAGGCTTGGTTTTCTAGAGACCTCGTCGAATAGTACATCTTCTAACGTGTAATAAAAGTTGTGAATGTTCTCCAATCTTTCCATGTCCTCGGTGAAAGGTGGATCATGAGAAATAACATGAAGTTTCCCATCAATTGATCTTTGTATCTCCATATAATGCATCGCGCCCGTCTGGAGACAGATGTGGCACACGTTTGGTGCATTTGGGATGACAGCATTGAGGACACTGCGGAACATGGCTCCATTGATTTCGCAACATTTAGCTGTGGAAAGGTCAAAAGCCGAAGTCACCCAAAAGATGTGTGTCACATCTTTCAGGGTCGATAACTTGGCTTGTACATCAGTTGACACAGATACGTCGCACTGAATATATCTCACTTTAGCAATGCTGCATACTGGCTTCCCTCGTCGTGACACACCATAGACCTTCCATGGACCGCCCGGGGTATCAGTGGATGAGAGTGTTTCGGCCAAGCTGTTGCCAACGACACCAGTGATTCCAATAACCAGGCCAACATTTTGATAGCTTATTTCATGTGTTCCGCAATACTCAACGTTTTGCTGTGAACCAAAAGTTTTTGACACACAACTTGTAAATATTTGATGTAGAAAACATAAGCATTGACATAATTCTAGTAGCACATGGAAACTACAAAAGCTCGATAATGGAGTGTTTCCTTGTGATTCTATCTGGTTAATTTGTTCTTACCTGCAATGCAGTATTGATAGATCTTGACCACCACCAGTTCATTCTGAAAAGTGTGCTGATAGGCAAACGTTTGAACCACTAAGGCCCTGTTATGTAAATTTGAATCACTTTTTCTAATGGAGTAAACATGAAGTGGCCTATTATATGGCGCAAAAAAAGGGACATATGTCATAGAATATCTAGTATATTAACTCTTATTTTCTGTACACTTATTATTTAGTTGAGGTTAATTTACCTATTATAAATAAAAAAAATATCACTACACCCTATATTTAGTGGTACCAATTCATTGTAAGAAAAAAATTACGTCTGATAACGAGTCGTTCATCCATTCCTGTGTATTTTAGATAGAAAATTTCATATATTGATCAAACCTACCTCACAAATATCCATTGATTGACTTTGCCCTCTAGCCATTATTCTAATACTAAATGCAGAGTGACAACCATGATTCGTAGGCTGTTATGCAGACATGTTCTGCATTCACCATCGTATTGTTTAAAAAAAATAAAAATTGAAACTTTAATATGATTAGTTAATCCACCACATATATGTTAAAGCCCTTTGATATTTCGTTGATTGGACTTAAGAATTAATACTCCTGTCGTGTGCATTGATCTATCCATTCACCCCAAATGAGTTAAATGCTTCCTCTGTTCGCTTTTACTTATCAGTTTTTGACATGAAACACCCATTAAAGAAAAAAATTATTGATATTGACTATTTTATCATACTACACCTTATTAATTAATGTTTAGAATAATATATTTTGAAAATGATTTGAAGAATAAATAATTAATATTAAGGATTAAACACTAAAAAAACTTCAGTCATTTCTTAATATGTTAAAGGTAAAAAAAAATAAATGAAAATCAAACTAAAAAAATAGTTACGACTAAGAGCGAACAGATGGAGTATTCAAGTTGTGCCCCCCATAACGCAATTCATTGTAGCAAGACATATTTAATATATGCAGTATTGCAGTGACAAGGTACATGCATGTGGGACATTCCTATGCATGTGCTTCTAATAGCTCACATAACGCTCTTTTACCCAATAATAAATTAATACTAATACACTTTCTGCTATTAGCTTAAGATTTCAACGGGATATTTCGGTATTAGCAATTTTTATTTTATTTTTTGGAAATAAAAAAAACGCTAAAGTAATGCATTACAACGTTCCACTATTGTGTAAGTTGTTGGGTTTGAAATTGAGAATGCATCATGCGGAAGCTAATAGTTTACAAATTATAAAGACGATAATTCAACAAAATATAAAACAATACTAAAAAAGGCCTATTATGGATATGTTTGGTCAAAACTCAAAACAAATAAAAAATCTATTGAGAGAAATCTCTCCTAAAACAGACTCACTCTTTTAAGGACTACATTGTAGATGATGTTCTGTGTTATGGTATGAAAAGATGGATCTTCTATTAATAAATATTCAAAATCTTTCCTCTTAGAAAGACGTTTGCCAAATATGAAAAAATTTTATATTTTATTTAGAAAAAGTAAAAGTAATTATAGTATTACTTTTATTGTCCTTCTAATAAAAATAAAACTTAAATTTGGTAAGAGATAAAAGGGCAAAATCAAACAAACTTGATTTTCTTCACTTGCATATGACCCTTTTCTTCCAAGCTAATAACACTTCACGGCGTGTTATACCCTGCTAAAAGTTCAAATCATGATTCGTATTTGAAGTTAAACCAATCGATTTTGTTCAGTACGACATAACACAAATTTACATTCAATAATCTCATCATTTTCATTCTCATGTATGGTCAAGAATAATAACGTCTTCGTACATTCTTCCAAATAAGGGTGTTAAGTGGGTCGGGCCGGGTCAATCCGGAATCAGCCCATGAAGTTTATCTGGTTAGTGGGCAGGTCCGGATCCGGCCCTGGTTAAATGGGCTGGTCCGGTTTCGGGTCCAACAGTAAAAAAAATTAAAATAATCCTGAACTGACCCACTTAACCTAATCCGGTCCAACTCACCTAAATCCTATCAAAATCGATTAAAAATCCGGCCAAAAATGAAAAGAAAGTTTTTTCTCCAATATAAATTATATATATCCACCTATATACATTTTAAATACATTAAACAATAGATATACACTATATATATAGTATATACTACATTACTATTTAAAAAATATATACACATAATACATATACACAATTACACATGTAATATATACGTACCATAGAAGATATATACACATATATACGTACCATCAATATATACATACTATTTTAAATAAAATATACTACAATATATACACACACTAAATATATAGTTATATACTAATTTATAAAACACATACACATGTATACGTTAAATATATACGTCTATAGAAGATATATACACATATATACGTACCATTCAATATATACATACTACTTTAAATAAAATATACTACAATATATACACACACACACACACACACTATATATATATTAATTTATAAAACATATATACATGTATACGTTAAATATATACTACTTTAGAAAATATATACACATATATAAGTGACATTCAATATATTCGTACACATATAAAATATATGTACTTCTTTAAATAAAACATATGCTACTTAATAAAATAAATTAATAACACTTTATAGTAAATTAGTAATATATTAAAACTAAGTATTTAATTTAAACTAAAAATTCAATTTAAATCATTAAATGAAAAAAATTACAAAGTAAGGACTAAGGTGTGAATGAATGTTGAATTTTATTGATTGTAAAATGATCCAAAATTTATAATTTACATGGATGAAAAAATCTACTATCATTTTTTCTAACTCATTCATGTTAATATTAACGGAAACTTGCATAGGATAGTCAAAGTCAATGGGGGCAAAACCATGCATTGGACTTGATTCTGCTGAGTTCTCCCGTGAAGTCATAATTTCTTCAAGTCTCTGCTTGTCGTTCGGCTCCGTTTCTATTCCTTGAATTCTTCGTTCGGCTCTAATCCAATCTCTAAGGCTAACTAGAACATTCATTGCATTGCTTCCCTATGAATGTCGGTTGTCTCCAAGCTGTTGTCGTTCCTGACTAAAAACGCTCTCCGATGCAACGGTTGACATTGGAACATTCAAGATATCTGCTAATCTTGAAAGCACAGGATATTGTGCTTCATTATTCCTCCATCAATCCAACGCGTTGATCCGTCGACTGCGATCTTCTATCGGCGATCAGAGATAATACTTGTCACACCCCTTTTTCGACCAGAAAGTTTTGAAAGTGATGAAAAATGAAAATTTATTTCGTAAAAGGATTATATACATTTTTTATTCAGAGTCGCCACTTGGCATAATCCGGTGTGCCAAGTCACCTTTGAAAAATCTTTTTCAAAATAATTTGACTTTTTAAGACTGGTTTGCGAACAGAGATTCCAGCTAAGGAATTCTGTTGACCGAGGGGAAGGCGTTAGGCACCCCTCGATCCCGTGTTCGACCACGGTCGCTTGGTGGAACGTATCGGCTAACTTTGACTCTAAGAATAGATAAACCACATAAAACACATAAACAAACAACAAACACGTCAAACAACAATCCAAAACCAAAATAATAATGTTCAGTCCAAAAATAAAAACACACGGAAAGGTAAAACCTATTCTATTCTAAGTTAGTCCTAAACTAAACTCCAACCCGCTGCCTCGGGCCTTCGTCACGAACGTCCTCCGGGTACAAAATACTTCGAGGCATTCCCCGACGAATAAATATATACAGATACTTCGGGGCATTCCCCGGCCAAATCAATATAAATTCCTCGAGTCATTTCCCGACCAAATGAATACATTTTTAGTGCGGAAAAATAAAACTATTCAATAAAATTTCAAACATTCCACGGAAATTTCACCATTCAACCAAAGCCACAAATTCTAAACTTTGCCTACCCAACCTATGTTCGCCTAAACCAATCAACGTATTATGATAATACCAAGTTCAAATAACGTTCATTTCAAAGTCAAACAACCAATGAATCAAACTAACCAAAATTCAACCATTGTGTCAAGTTTTCAATTCTCAAACGAGATACCATTTCACCAAACCACAATCAAGCAAACCAACCACGAGTCAAAATAAACACGCATTCATCACCAACAAGGACCAAATAACACGCAATATTCAATTCAATACCAAATATAATAAAGAATGAAATAAAAGAGAAAGAGAATAGAATTAGACCTCAATTTGAAGCTTTCAAACTCAATGTTATTCGAATAAAGAGAGTCCGCACCCAGAACCTCGAATCGAAACTCAATCGAACAAACCCAACTTTAATATAACTCACGAACAGACCTCAATATGGAACCCAAAACTCGATGTCTCTTTTTAATATATCGAAGATAGAGCTGTGTCCCAAAAGACCCCGAATCGAACCTCAATGCAAAAATCCACCAACTTAAATCGATAACCTCAATTTCAACAACACCAGCTCGATATCGGGAAATGCAACCGGGAAAGATTTAAAATCATCAGAAAAACCTTAAAAATTAACCAAACCAGCTCGAAATAGAGAACTGCAAACCCAACCCTATCTCATCCATTTCCGTCCAAGGTCATCAGAATCAGACCGCAAACAATTAGTTTTAGTCGATTTGAGACTGATTTCACTAATTTTGACCGATTTACTGTTTTTTTGATGGGTTTACGCCGTTTTTCAATGACAACGAAGATCACCAGAACAGTAGCCGGACAGGGGTAATTTCTTTTCTCCTCCCTCGACCTCTCCCTCGACCTCTCGCAGTTGTCTCTCCCTTGCAGATTTCTCTCTCTCGCAGATTTCTCTCCCTCGCAGCTCTCTGTGTGTGTGCGCATTTTTTTTCTTGCAAGCGGGCGTGTATCTGTGAGGGAGTATATTGTGTGCTCTATGTGAAAAGAAGAAGAAGAAGCAAAAATGGAGTGTTCAAAAAAATGGCGTGAGGTCTTTCTCTGTCTTCTCCTGTGTGTGTGATATGAGTGATGAAGAAAACAAAAGAAAATGGGGGTCTGCGTGTATGTTGAAAAAATGAAAAAAAATCGTCCCCTTTGTTATATATAATGGAAAAAGAATGAGTACTACCTTTCCTGGAAGGTTCCTCTTATTTTTGGTTTTAGTCCATGTTTCTTTCTTTGTGGACAAGAAAAAGAGAGGGTGAGGTGTTGTTTTTTAATTGGAGGGGTAAGGGTTAGGTGTCTTATTTTAATTGAAAGAGTTGTTAGGATATTTAAAAGAAATAAAGTTTGTTAGGGATTTTGTTGAGAGTTTTTTTTTTTTTTTTTAAATTTTTGTGGAATGTAAGTACATGGGTAGGGTAAGGTAAAAATGGGTAAAATGATATCGGGGAGGGGCGAAATTACGTGTCTACATCATGCTCCCTTTGAATGTAAACACGCAGTGTTTTCAGACAAAGAAGTAAACAACGAGATCGAATTTTGTCCCGATCTTTATTCAAAGAGAGGAGTAAAAGAAAGAAGGACAATCGAATCCTGTTGAGCACCCTATCTACCCAAGTCATAAGGAAGTCACAAGTATCTAAAGGGTTGGAAGAGAAGTGGACTATACTGAGTTGGAGAGTCGAGTGAGGTTCCATCGAGGTTCCAGTTCGCGGCTATGTCATTACATAAAAAATAAAAATTACAAGTTAAAAAAAAATAAATGAAATTACAAAATCCTATCTATACAACTTCAGTTGGCTCTTGACTCGGCTTTTATCACCCTATTCTTCAGGCGGGCTCCTGACTTGCAATTTCTTCAACTTGTTGCTTGCCTTTCAATTTCTTCACCCTGTTCTCCAGGTGGGCTCCTGACTAGCTATTTCATCACTCTATTCTTTAGGCGGGTCCTTGAAACATAAAATTAAAACTAGAACGAAAATTATTCCAAACAAAAATTATAGTAAAGTAGTATTTCATTTTTGAAAGCGTTGTCCCATTTTCCAGGAGGGTCCTGAACAAAAAGTAAAGTCCCATTTTTCAGCAGGGTCCTAAACATAAAGTAAAATCCCATTTTTCAGGAGGGTCTTGAGCAGAAGGCAAAGTCTCATTTTTCAGGAGGGTCCTGAGCATAAAGTAGAACCCCATTTTTTAGGAGGGTCCTGAACAGAAAGTAAAATCTCATTTTTCAGGAGGGTCCTGAACAGAAAGTAAAGTCTCATTTTTCAGGAGGGTCCTGAACAAAAAATAAAATCCCATTTTTTAGCAGGGTCCTGAGCAGAAAGTAAAATCCCATTTTTCAGGAGGGTCCTGAGCAGAAAATAAAATCCGATTTTTCAGGAAGGTCCTGAACATAAAGTAAAATCTCATTTTTCAGGAGGGTCCTGAGCAGAAAATAAAGTTCCATTTTTCAGGAGGGTCCTGAGCATAAAGTAGAACCCCAATTTTCAGGAGGGGCCTATACAGAAAGTAAAATCTCATTTTTCAGGAGGGTCCTGAACAGAAAGTAAAGTCCCATTTTTCAGGAGGGTTCTGAACAGAAAATAAAATCCCATTTTTCAAGAGGGTCCTGAGCAGAAAGTAAAATACCATTTTTCAGGAGGGTCTTGAGCAGAAAATAAAGTCTGATTTTTCAGGAGGGTCCTGAGCAGAAAGTAAAATCCCATTTTTCAGGA
>NC_061111.1:42342501-42364310 GCF_002878395.1 Capsicum annuum
TTTTCAGGAGGGTCCTGAGCAGAAAGTAAAATCCTATTTTTCAGGAGAGTCCTGAACAGAAAGTAAAGTCTTATTTTTTAGGAGGGTCCTGAACAGAAAGTAAAATCCCATTTTTCAGGAGGGTCCTGAGTAGAAAATAAAATCCCATTTTTCAGGAGGGTCCTGAGCAGAAAGTAAAGTCCTATTTTTCAGGAGGGTCCTGAATAGAAAGTAAAATCCTATTTTTCAGGAGGGTCCTGAGCAGAAAGTAAAATTCCATTTTTTCAGAAGGGTCCTGAGCAGAAAATAAAATTCCATTTTTCAGGAGGGCCTTGAACAAAAATTAAAATCCCATTTTTCAGGAGGGTCCTGAACAGAAAGTAAAATCCCATTTTTTAGGAGGGTCCTGAGCAAAAAATAAAGTGCCATTTTTCAGGAGGGATTTGAGCAGAAAGTAAAATCTCATTTTTCAGGAGGGTCCTGAACAGAAAGTAAAGTCTCATTTTTCAGGAGGGTCCTGAGCAGAAAGTAAAGTTTCATTTTTTAGGAGGGTCCTGAGCAGAAAGTAAAGTTCCATTTTTCAGGAGGGTCCTGAGCAGAAAATAAAGTCTCATTTTTCAGGAGGGTCCTGAGCAGAAAGTAAAATTCCATTTTTCAGAAGGGTCCTGAGCAGAAAGTAAAATCCCATTTTTCAGGAGGTCCTGAACAGAAAGTAAAATCCTATTTTTCAGGAGGGTCTTGAGCAGAAAATAAAGTCCCATTTTTCAGGAGGGTCCTGAGCAGAAAGTAAAATCCCATTTTTCAGGAGGGTCCTGAACAAAAAGTAAAGTCTCATTTTTTAGGAGGGTCCTGAACAGAAAGTAAATTCTCACAGATGTGCATTTCCAATGGTAGCTGAATTAGGTGATGCGAATTTGCTCTATTTCAACAAATAAAATTTGTTAGTTAAAAACTTAGTTGTGGCTTGCAGCTCTTGGCTTCTCAGGTATCTGCCCCAGCACTCCTTCCTTTCATCTTTGTTCCAAACGCTGACACTTGCCCTGTCTTACCGCATCATTGACCTGGATCCAGATTGAGGGAAATGAGTTCTGAATCAAACAATGAGTTTCCCATTTTACCATGCCTCTGAGGGGCACCCTTTTTCCCAAATCTGAATGCTTCCACGAATCCAACAGCCTGTCGATTGATAGACTTCCTTTGCTTCGCGTTGAATTACGATCATATTTCTTTCATGTGCTGGTCCTTGGCTTTTCTCCATATAATTAGAAAGATTGATAGTAAATTTTGAAATCCTTTCTCGCTTGTTTTGACACAGACTTGATTTAAAATGTAAAGAAATGATAGTGACTTTTATTTTGATAAATGACATAAAAGACAAAAAGCTTGAATATGTAAATGAAAGAAAAGTGCAATGTCCCATATTCAAAAAAGAAAACTTATCTGAATACGGCAACCCACTCCAATGTGTATGACATGCATTTTGGATTAAGCTGCATGATCTTCCTATCCAAACTCCCCATTTGTTGTTGAGTTCGTGCCTTTGCCGCTGAGCCTCTTCTTCAAATCCATTGGACTCATACATCACATTCAATTGACGACATCTTAAAAGACTTTCGCCAACAAATCTCTTTCTTTTTACTTTTCACTTTTCTCTTGAACTCGCCATCGCTTTACGGTGCCCGTGAGGGTTTTCACCAATAAGACTCTCTCATTTTTATTTCTCTCCACTCACCATTACCTTATGGTTCCTGCGAGGGTTTTCACCAATAAGACTCTCTCATTTCTATTTCTCTCAACTCACCATCGCCTTATGATGCCCACGGGGGTTTTCACCAATAAGACTCTCTTATTTTGTATTTCTTTCCTAATTTCTTGTGCTGAAGGAGACATGTGGTACCTCACAATATATCATCATATCCATTGCATGCTTAGCCTTAACATTATCAAAAATTGATCTGAAGAACTTTCTTTGGTTGTAACTTGACTTTCGGATAAGGTTAGAAAAGGATGACAAGGGGTTCAAATGACACTTGAAGTGGGGGTGGGACTTACAATTTTTGGAATCGACTCAAATAACACATTAACTCATGCCCCAGTTTTTGTTGACTGGGTGAATCTTAAATCTTTATTTGGTTGGACTGAGCTCGAAATAGGCAGCCTACGTATCTCACTCCCGAGAGAGGAGAATCAGGTCTCACGTAGTTCCATAAGCTTGTTCTTTGTTTTGATTTGATTTTTTTTCCGAACTCTTTCTTTTATTCTTATTTTCTTAACATTTATCTTTGATTCTATTTTGATTCCAAAAGAGGGATATGAAAGAAAAAATAAAACGAAGCTCAAACGGGTAAACAAAGGATGACACAATGTTTGGATAGAAGAATAAAATGCCTTCATCATATCAATCTTAAAAAATGCAAGTACTAAACATGCAATAAAATCAACAAAGGATAAAATATCATACGTAATATCTTTTGACCGCATCAGCATTGATAGCCATTTCTGCCATTTTGCCTTCAATATCTGTCAAATATAAGGCTCCATTAGGCAACACTTTCTTCACAACGAAAGGACCTTGCCAGTTAGGGGAGAACTTACCTTTCGCTTCAACCTGGTGAGGAAGGATACATTTCAATACCAACTAACCAACTTCAAAATTCCTGGGACGGACTTTTTTGTTATACGCTCGAGCCATCCTCCTCTGATACAACTGGCCATGACACACAGACGTTAGCCTTTTTTCCTCAATCAAACTCAAATGCTCCAGTCGGGTTTTTACCCATTCGTCATCATCAATCTCTACTTCTACAATGACTCGAAGAGAGGGAATTTCAACTTCTGTAGGGATGACTACTTCTGTCCCATACACCAATAAATATAGAGTTGCCCCTGTTGAAGTGCGAATAGTGGTGCGATAACCTAGCAATGCAAACGACAACTTTTCATGCCACTGTCTAGACCCTTGTACCATTTTTCGCAGTATCTTTTTTATATTCTTATTGGCGGCTTCTACAACACCATTGGCCTTTGGACGATATGGAGTAAAATTTTGATGTGCGATCTTAAACTGTTGACACACTTCTTGCATCAAATGACTATTGAGATTGGCAGCATTGTCTGTAATGATCATCTTAGGAATTCCAAACCTACAAATGATGTTGGCATGAACAAAATTTACCACAGCCTTCTTTGTTACTGACTTGAAAGTTACTTCTTCCACCCACTTTGTGAAGTAATCAATGGCTACCAAAATGAATCTATGTCCATTTGATGCCTTCGGCTCAATTAGTCCAATCATATCTATTCCCCAAGCCACAAACGACCATGGAGCGGCCATTGCATGCAACTCAGCAAGAGGAGAATGTATCAGATCACCGTGTACCTGACATTGATGACACTTTTGAACAAATCGAATAGAATCCTTCTCCATAGTAAGCCAGTAATAACCTGCTCGAAGAATCTTCTTTGACAAGACATGACCATTCATATGTGACCCGCATACTTCAGAGTGTATTTCAACCATGATTGCCGAGGCTTCTCTTGCATCTACACACCTCAAAAGTCCTAGATCTGGGGTTCTCTTATATAAGATCCCCCCACTTAAGAAAAATCCACTAGCCAAACGCCTAATAGTCCTCTTTTGATCGTTGGTGGCATATGTTGGGTATTCTCTTGACTGAATGTATTGCTTGATATCCAAGAATCAGGGTTCTCCATCGAGCTCTTCTTCGACAGCATTACAGTAAGCATGCTGATCACGACTCTATATATGCATAGGATCGATGTAGGCTTTATCAGGGTGTTGGAGCATTGAAGACAGAGTGGATAAAGTATCAGAAATTTCATTATGAATCCTTGGAATATGCCTAAATTTTACTAACACAAACCGTTGACATAACTCCTGCAAACATTGTCGATGCGGGATGAGCTTCAAATCTCGCATCTCCCAATCTCCTTGAACTTGATGGATGAGCAAATACGAATCCCCCAACACCAATAATTCCTGGACTCCCATATCAACAGCTAACCTCAAACTAAGAATGCAAGCTTCATACTCTGCCATATTGTTAGTACAGTAAAATCAAAGTTGTGTTGTTACCGGGAAATGTTGTCCCGATTCAGAGATAAGAACCACACCTATTCTGACTCCTTTCATATTGATAGCTCCATCGAAGAACAACTTCCAACCTGGATCAGCATCTATAACGACTTCATCGACACACGGCACTTCTTCGTTAGGAAAATATGTCTTTAATGGCTTGTACTCTTCATCGATGGGATTCTGTTCAAGATGATCTGCCAAGGCTTGGGCTTTCATGGCATTCGAGTCACATAGACAATGTCGAACTCGGTAAGCAATATTTGCCACTTTGCCAATCGACTTGTCGGCATAGGCTTCTGAAAGATATATTTCAAAGGATCCATGAGGGAGATAAGATAAGTAGTATAGGATGGGAGATAATGCTTCAACTTCTGTGCTACCCAAGTTAGGACACAAAACGTCCTTTCAAGAAGAGTATACCTGGCCTCATATGTGGTGAACTTCTTGCTAAGATAATAAATAACCTGCTCCTTTTTGCCTGTGACATCATGTTGACCCAGGACACAACCGAAAGAATTGTCCATGACTGATAAATATAAGATCAAAGGCCTACCAGGCTTCGGTGGTACCAGCACGGGCGGATTTGACAAATATCTTTTGATTCTGTCAAACTCTTCCTGACATTCTTCAGTCCATTCTACCACAACACTCTTTTTCAGCAACTTGAATATGGGTTCACAAGTGGTTGTGAGTTGAGCAATAAATCTGCTAATATAGTTTAGTCTACCAAGCAAACTCATCACCTCCGTCCTATTCTTGGGTGGGGGCAAATCCTGAATGGCTCTGATTTTTGAGGAATCCAATTCAATCCCCCGACGACTGACTACAAACCCTAACAGCTTTCTAAACAGAACTCCAAATACATATTTTGCTGGGTTGAGCTTGAGATTATACCTTCGAAGCCTTTCAAAGAACTTTCTTAAATCTTTAACATGGTTGGCCCGACTTTTTGACTTAATAATCACATCATCCACGTAGACCTCAATCTTCTTATGCATCATATCATGAAACATAGTGGTTATGGCTCTCATGTATGTTGCTCTAGCATTCTTCAAACCGAATGGCATCACTCGATAACAATAGGTCCCCCATGGTGTGATAAAAGACGTCTTCTCTGCGTCTTCATCATCCATAATGATTTGGTGATATCCGGCATAGCAATCCACAAAAGAGGCAACCTCGTGTTTAGCATAGTTGTCTAGCAAAATATGGATGTTGGTCAGTGGAAAATCATCTTTCGGACTTGCTCTGTTCAAATCACGGTAATCAACACATACTCGAATTTGGCCATCTTTCTTTGGTACGGGAACAACATTGGATAACCACATGGGATAACGAGCCACTCGAATCACTTTAGCTTCAAGTTGTTTCATGATTTCCTCTTTGATTTTAATACTTACATCAGTTTTAAACTTCCTCAACTTCTGTTTGACAGGAGGGAATGCGGGGTCAGTTGGCAATTTGTGAGCCACTAATTCAGTGCTTAAACCAGGCATATCATCGTAAGACCATGCAAAAACATCCTTATAATTAATTAATGCTTGAATCATTCCATCTTTTAGCTGTGGCAAAGCATGTACGCTGATTTTAGTTTCCCTAACATCTTCTTGATTCCCTAGATTTATTGGCTCAGTCTCATTCAAATTAGGATTCGGTTGTCTTCAAACTGTTCCAACTCTTTGCTTATTTCTTCTAGTGCTTCTTCTTCATCATATTCTCTATCCTGCTTTATTACATCTTGATTAGTTTGGATTTTAAGATCAGGCTGAAAATTTCTCATGCATGTTATGTCATTAGAATCAGCATAAAGAGAAATATATAAAAAAACAAAATATATTAGACACAAAACAAAAGGGACATTGCATTTCATTAAATAAAAAGATAGAAGGGTTTAAGCATAGATGCCAATATAACATAAACAAACTAAAATTCGAATTACAACCCTGAAATAACTCGGATAAACAGAAAGAAAAATAAAATAAACTACCAAAACTCCCTCCTGACGGGGAGAGGAGTGACTTCCCAATTATTGAGTCGGACGGCTGGACCTATGAATTGCACATCTGCCATACTGGTGCCTTCTCCTGCTTCGACCATATCAACTTCAATAAAAAGGTTCTGGCAGTTATCAACCAATTCAACTTCAAATTCCACATGCTTCGTGACACCGCTCTTAACAAATGATTCACTGAGTAGTGGCATTAGGCGAGGGAGTGACCATGTTTCTTTTTTCGTTCCCTTGGCTTTCTTCAGATCTTCAGCCGTAGGCTTAAATCCCAGACCAAACGTGCCCACGTTCTCACTCGGACATATGGGACGAACTATACCCTGTAGAGACGCTCCCAAAACCTTTCCTGGCTCAAATCCGTATTTCCAAAGTTCACTCACCATCATGATAGAAACAAAAGACAATTGCTGTCCTGGTATAACCTGTCATTCAAGGATACGATTCACTGGCACTGTATCAAAAATTTGATAGAAGAATGTCTCTTCTACGTTATTTGCTTTAATAAGAGACAAGGGAGAATCTTCGCAGGCGGACAAATCTCCTTCACCATGATAACCACTTCTTTCCTATCATGCTCAAACTTAATCATTTGGTGCAGTGTAGATGCAACCGCCTTGGCCTTGTGGATCGACGGCCTTCCCAACAACAGATTGTAAGAGGAGTCTATATTCAATACTTGAAACTCTATGGCGAATTCAACAGGCCCTATGATCAACATTAGTTCTATTTCACCAATGGAGTTTGATTTTGCACCATCGAAAGCCATGCCACATACATTGTTGGGCCTGATCCTATCAGCATCAATATTCAACTTTTGCAAAGTAGAAATAGGATAGATATTTGCACCTGAGCCTCCGTCAATCATAACATGAGTGACATAGAAATCTTTATTCTTCACTATAATATAAAGGACCCGGTTATGCCCTGTACGTTCAACAGGTAATTCATCGTCAGAAAAGCTAATCCGATTGACCTCAAAGATTTTTCCGACCATTTTCTCAAGGTGATTTATTGTAATATCCCTAGGAACATATGCTTCATTTAATACCTTCAGTAAAATATCACGATGCTCCTTGGAGTGCAACAACAAAGATAAGAGGGAAATTTGAGCAGGGGTTTTCTTCAATTGGTCTATTATTGAATACTCTGGCAATTTCATCTTTTACAAAAATTCTTCGGCTTCTTCTTCGATGATAAGCTTTTTGATAGATGACAGTCCACTCACAATTGGCTTGGACTTTCTTAAACTTTCAGGCACGAAGCATCTTCCTAACCTAGTCAAACCCTACCTCATCTACATCTTCTACTACTTCTTTCCCGTGATAGGTCATCACAGTCCGCCCATAATTCTAGGAAACCCTTTTCGTATCAACTATCGGAGGTTGGGTCACTGGTTTGAGGACAATAGGCGTTGTCAATGCTCCTTTCACCGTTAAGATGAGCTGACTCAGAGCTCCTACCACTGTCAACTTAGGTTTATCCTGACTTAAATCAACATACCTTCTGGCATCTTTGTGCTTTCTTGGGCTTTATCTTCTCTCATTCTTTCCTGGCTTAATGACATTACTTTCAGAGACTCTGCTAAATTCACCGATTTCTCCTCAATGGTCTGTATCTTAACAATAGACTTATAACACCTTGAAGACTCTTTCCCATCATATATCAATTCTAACATATTGGTTTCAGCATGGGTTGGCAGCGGATTCTGGTTAATGTTTGGACCCTCCGAGGCCTGGACCAGCATCTGATTTGTGTCAATTAAATCTTGGATAGCTCTCTTTAAATGCCAGTATTTCTCGATATCATGGCCTGGCATGTCAGAGCAGTACGCACACCTTAAAGAATAATCAAGATTCCTCGGCGGCGGATTTGAAAGCCTTCCTTGAATTGGGCTTTAGACCTTTAACTTTCTTAACCTATCAAACAGGCTAGCATATGACTCCCTAAGAGGTGTGAATTAGCATATGGCTGCGCGCTATATACCGGGTACGGGGGTGGTAATGGTGGGGAGAAATATATGGAGCTTGGGATTGGGGATAGGGGCGAGTTAGTCTTTTAGGATAGGAATGGGTTCCAGCTATGACAGTCGCCATGTCCTCTTTCTTCTTTTTACCTCCGAATGCGCCAGATCCACCTTGAATTGCTTGTCTGGTGGCTTTCAATGTGGCAAAACTCACTATTCGATCGGTCTTGATTCTGTCCTCTATCATCTCCCCCATTTTGAGGACTTCAATAAAAGACTTTCCCATTACCGAAAGTAAATGTTGAAAATAGGTCTCATCCTGTGCCTGAATGAAAACCTCTACCAACTTACTTTCTTTCATTGGAGGCTTTACCCTGGCGGCCTGTTCATGCCACCTTATCGCGTATTCTCTAAAACCTTCAGTGTTTTTCTTCTTCATGTTGACCAAGGATTTTTTGTCCGAAATCAGGTTGATGTTATACTGAAAATATTGAACCAACTCAGAAGCTAAGTCATCCCAGCTATTCCATTTGTCGATATCTTGATCGATAAACCATTCTGAAGCCAGATCAGAAAGACTCTCGCCAAAAAAGGCCATGAGCAACTCTTCCCTTCCTCCTGCAGCCCTCAATTGGTTGCAATAACGTCTCAAGTGTGCCATGGGATCACCGTGACCTGCATACTTCTCGAACTTAGGCATTTTAAAATCAAGGGGAAGGTTAATATCTTGGAACATACAAAGATCTTTATAGGAAACACTCTTATAATCTCCGATTCCCTACAAATTCCTCATAGCCTGTTCTAAACTTTTCAACTTCTGTGCTATGACTTCCTGTTCCTCTGTTGCGACAGGTTTCTCCGTATCAAATAGAAATGCAGGTGGCTGAGTGTACCCATACGGTTCATTTATTCTCAAAGCAGGCTCCGGGGTATAATACTGACTATCAGGAACCTTCAATACTGGCTCACTGACAGACCTAGGAAGCCCCATTGTGGGACGCTCAACATTTATGGGAGCTTCAGGTGGTGGCGGAGCCACGAATACCGATGTGATCGATGGCACTGGCTGAGCAGCGGGTCTTGATTGGGGAGCTGCCAAGGGCACATCAGAACTGCTAGGATAATAATGTTGTGGAGTGAATCCTGGCGCGTGCTCAGGTGACTCAGTAGGAGCAGAGAATTATGCCTGAGAGAACGGTGGGCAATTAGAGATATTCCCAAGACCTTCAGAGAGCGGAGGAGGAGGCATTCCGCTGGCCCATGCCCGGTGCAAATCTATCAATTGTTGCCTGAGCCTTACTACCTCATCATTGTGTTCTGAACTTTCTTCCCTGTGATCATGATCCGGGTCAATGAGCGAATTTTTAATCTCCCTGCTAGCCATGGCGAGCTTTGCTTTTGATCTAGTGAAGTATGGGTGACTAGCCAGAGTGCTGAAAACTTACCACTGTTACCTGAAAGAACATGCTCATCAAAGACGACATCTGTTAGGATTAGGGCACACAACAAGCATGGGAATCACATTGGTAAAACTGTCCAAAATTCATGTTCATTTCTACCAGCTTTCGAGGGTAGAGAGGTCATTTTAACATCATCCCAATTTTTATCTACACTTATTATTATTATTATCGATATTATTATTATTATTATTTCGCCCTCCTTTCCCTCTTTTTTTTTCGTATCAATCTCTGTTCTTTGCCTTTATTGTCTCGTCATCATTTCTTTCTTTTCTTCTCTCGCTATCTGCCTTCATTTTATCATTCTTTATGACTTTTTTTTCTTTAAAAGAGGAAAAATAATGAAAAACAACAAAACAAAATGATTAGATCGAACCCAAAAGCAGGTTGCCTACGTATCATGTTGTACATGAATCAGATCTTGCATAGTTCGGGCAGCATATGCATAAACATCTCATAATTGAAGTTTTTTTTTTTGCAAAAATGAAAACAAACAAACAAAAGAAAGACGTAACATCATAACATTTGATGAAAGAAACAACAAAAACATACAAAGAATTTAGGACCACTTTAAAACTAAACAACAAATACAAAACAACATTCTAGACCCCTAAGACGACATACGTGAAATTACTAATAAAGACCCTAATATAAAAAACAACTTGACTTCGACTTAAAGCAGACACCACCCTACCATGACAGAAACATAAAAGACTCAAACTGAATAAAGATAAGAAATGCTCTTTCAGACTGGTGCTCTACGTGATGACCCTGGCTGAGATGGACCTGCCTGTGAAGTTCTTTTTCTCCTATTCAAACTTTGTAGCATATCCTGTAAAGACACCCTGATATTAGGGAAGAAGCTTTGGGCCCATATTCCTGCCTCATGAGGAGTGCACTTGGAAAGATTATTCTGATACCTTTCTACCGTCTTGAACATTTGTTGCATGCTTCCAGAACTGCTCGTATTTGCTTTCACCTAAGGCTTGGTCCTTAAAGTACTCAACATCCTTTAGAAAATCCACTACTGGTGGCACGTCCTGCGGCCTACCCAACTGGCGCATTACCCTAGAAGGACTGTATGGTCTAGTGCAATTAAGCCCTAACATAACTAGAAGGAGCTACATTTGACAACCAAACAAGATTATCTTTGGTCGAAGCCACAGACAAGTCCACAAAATATTATCCCCGATTCTTAACTCAAGAAATTCAATCCAAGCATCGACTCCCACGGGTAGGGAGAATTTATCCAAACGCAACCTGAGGTCCATGGCTTTCACTCGATTGGGAATACAACGATCAGCCACGTTTGGTCTAACTAAAGAAGGCACATGCAAATGCTCCATCATCCATAACTGCAATATCAGGTTATTGCCCTCAAAAAATCTCATCCCCCCCTTTACTTCGGTTAAAGCCTTATATATTTCTATTAAGATCATGGGTATGAGAGTGAACTTGCCCTTTTGATTAATGCCCTTGTCATTTTGATCCTTATGAAATAGAGCCATCACCACAGATTACAAACATGTATTAATACGTCTTTCTTCTAGTGGAAACACTAAAGTACCTAACAAAGCGAGGGTGAAGACTTCAAGACGCTTTCTCTCTCACTTCTCCTTAGTCATATGAAATTCATCCCAAAAGCAATCAAAACCTTCCGAGGGCCTGAATCTAGCGAACAAAAAGTCTAAGGGAACCCACGAATCACTTAAACAACCCAAATGCATACCCTTACTTTTTAAACCACAAGACTGCAAAAACCTCACACCAATATAATTTCATGCTCGAATCATATCTTTCTCGATATAGGGCAAATACAACAAACCGGATATTTCTGCCAAAGTAGGAGTCATTTCACATTCCCTAAACCTGAACACCAAACTACTTGGATCCCAAAAGGTCAACACAGCCTCTATTAAATCTGGACGAGGGGTAACATGCAGAAGTTCCGTAAGATCACCTAATATTTTAATCAGTTTCTGCTGATCAACATAGTTAAACATTTCCCGCCACTTGATTAACTGTTTGGGCACCTTGACAACCATCAGGACTCTAGACTTGGTGGACAAATCCATCCTATAATAACACATAAGACGTTATCTCAAAAATTCCATAGGAGTAGAAGATTCCCAACCCTTGAGATTTTTTACGCAGGCATATGTCGATGGGACAGACCACTTTATGACTCCAATTTGCCAAACAGAAGTATTGAGCAAAATCAGTCTACTTGGCTAACAACTCTAGATTACGGGGTGAGAGACCTAGGCTAATAATAAGACAAAGGCCAACACAAAGATTACCGGACCCACCGAGGGTTGCCTACGTATCCCAACCCGAGGGAAGGGAATCAGGTATGCGTAGTGCATCCAGATTAGACAATTAACAATTAACTAATAAATTGACCCTAACTTAAGAGACACAACCAAAAACAAATGAATAAAAACTTTTTTTTTATTTTCGACTAGACAGTTCAACTAAGACTGACACCACCAATTATGAAGAAAAATCTTTTTTGGTATTTTTGCTTTTGACAAACAAGTAGAAAAGGCAAACAAAACCCTTTTTTTTTTTTTCTTTTTTGTTGAACTTACGGTACTTTGAGAAGATAAATGCAAAACATTAAAAAAATCTTTTTGAGTTTTTGGATTGTGAAGAACAAAAACCATAAAGAACTCTAAAATAAACTACGACACTCCTTTTGATTCATTCTTTTCGACTCACCTTTTCTATTATTGTTTTTTTTCAAATCAGTCTGTCAAATGACCAAGTTACCCTTAAAGATGCAATAGTTAGCACGTAGGGATGCTTTAGAGGTGAGTCTCCTACAAAGGGCCATGTGGGTCCCGTAAGGTCTCAATATGATGCACATAAGCATGACCTAAAGGCTGACCTACATTGTGGTTCACTAACAAGGCTGTTCGGGGGAGTGTATGATCGATAGTGGTTGCTTTGCTTTCCACCTACTCCATAACACCGACGGCTCCCCCCCTAAAATAAGGGTGACTCAACTAGAGGTCGTGTACAACAAGTGTACTATGGACTTGTTGCAGAAAGAAGGCTTGGGGGTAGACACATGATGCCAGATATAAAAACGGTAACATATAGGATAAATACTGTACACAAAGAGCGTGAAAACGCACAACAGTGATAACAATAACACAAACAATAATCACAAACAATGTTTATACACCCATAATGCCAAACAAAGCCGATACGACTCAAAAAAAAAGACCAAATTCTGAAAATATTCCCAGCAGAGTCGCCAGAGCTGTCACACCCTTTTTTCGACCAGAAAGTTTTGATTTTAAGTTCGAAAGGGTTTTTATTATCAAAGTGACAAAAAATAAAAATTTGTTTCGAAAAAGGATTATGTACATTTTTTATTCAGAGTCGCCACTTGGCATAATCCGGTGTGCCAGGTCACCTTTGAAAAATCCTTTTCAAAATAATTTGACTCTTTAAGTCTGGTTTGCGAACAGAGATTCCGGCTAAGGAATTCTGTTGACCGAGGGGAAGGTGTTAGGCACCCCTCGATCCCGTGTTCGACCACGGTCGCTTGGTGGAACGTATCGGCTAACTTTGACACTAAGAATGTATAAACCACATAAAACACATAAACAAGCAACAAACACGTCAAACAACAATCCAAAACCAAAATAATAATGTTCAGTCCAAAAATAAAAACACACGAAAAGGTAAAACCTATTCTATTCTAAGCTAGTCCTAAACTAAACTCCAACCCGCACCCTCGGGCCTTCGTCACGAACGTCCTCCGGGTACAAAATACTTCGGGGCATTCCCCAGCGAATAAATATATACAGATACTTCGGGGCATTCTCCGGCCAAATCAATACAAATCCCTCGAGGCATTCCCCGACCGAATGAATACATTTTTAGTGCGGGAAAATAAAAATATTCAATAAAATTTCAAACATTCTGCGGAATTTTCACCATTCAACCAAAGCCACAAATTCTAAACTTTGCCTACCCAACCTATGTTCGCCTAAACCAATCAACGTATTATGATACTACCAAGTTCAAATAACGTTCATTTCAAAGTCAAATAACCAATGAATCAAACTAACCAAAATTCAACCATTATATCAAGTTTTCAATTCTCAAACGAGATACTATTTCACCAAATCACAATCAAGCAAACCAACCACGAGTCAAAATAAACACACATTCATCACCAACAAGGACCAAATAACATACAATATTCAATTCAATACCAAATATAATAAACAATGAAATAAAAGAGAAAGAGAATAGAATTAGACCTCAATTTGAAGCTTTCAAACTCAATGTTATTCGAATAAAGAGAGTCCGCACCCAGAACCTCGAATCAAAACTCAATCGAACAAACCCAACTTCAATACAACTCACGAACAAACCTCAATATGGAACCCAAAACTCGATGTCTCTTTTTAACATATCGAAAATAGAGCTGCGCCCCAAAAGACCCCGAATCGAACCTCAATGCAAAAATCCACCAACTCAAATCGATAACCTCAATTTCAATAACACCAGCTCGATATCGGGAAATGCAACTGGGACAGATTTAAAATCGTCAGAAAAACCTCAAAAATTAACCAAACCAACTCGAAATAGAGAACCGCAAACCTGGCCCTATCTCATCCATTTCCGTCCAAGGTCACCATAATCAGATCGCAAACAATTAGTTTTAGTCGATTTGGGACTGATTTCACTAATTTCGATCGATTTACTGAGTTTTTTGATGGGTTTACGTCATTTTTTGATGACAACGAAGGTCACCAGAACAGTAGCCGGACAGGGGAAATTTTTTTTCTCCTCCCTCGACCTCTCCGTCGACCTCTCACAGCTGTCTCTCCCTCGCAGATTTCTCTCCCTCGCAGCTCTCTATGTGTATGCGCACATTTTTTTTCTTGTAAGTGGGCGTGTATCTGTGAGGGAGTATATTGTGTGCTCTGTATGAGAAGAAGAAGAAGAAGAAGAAGCAAAAATGGAGTGTTCAAAAAAATGGTGTGAGGTCTTTCTTTGTCTATTCCTCTGTGTGTGATGAAGAAAAAAGAAGAAAATGGGGGTCTGTGTATATGTTGAAAAAATGAAAAAAAATCGTCCCCTTTGTTATATATAATGGAAAAAGAATGAGTACTATCCTTCCTGGAAGGTTCCTCTTATTTTTGTTTTTAGTCCATGTTTCTTTCTTTGTGGACAAGAAAAAGAGAGGGTGAGGTGTTGTTTTTTAATTGGAGGGGTAAGGATTAGGTGTCTTATTTTAATTGAAAGGGTTGTTAGGATATTTAAAAGAAATAAAGTTTGTTAGGGATTTTGTTGAGAGTTTTTTTTTTAATTTTTGTGGAATGTAATTACATGGGTAGGGTAAGGTAAAAATGGGTAAAATGATATCAGGGAGGGACGAAATTATGTGTCTACAATACTTCATCTCTTCCCAATAAGTTCTTGTGTAAGCTCCCTCCTCAACACTGTTCCAACAAGGTAAATCATAAAAGTAATCAGGAAAATCATTATGTGCCGGCCTTTTAGAAAATGATGGCTCCTCGTGAGGACGAGGAGCGACAGTTGGAGTAATATTTGTCGATACAGCTAAATCAACTAAATCAGCATAGTGGTTATATAATTTATTTTTGTAAGCATTCGCATCGGACATAGCCGTCCACAAATCAGGTTGTTCTTGTTCTTCATCATCAGAATCATTGTTAGTATTTATTTCTAAGTTAGCATAAATAAGAGTACTAAAGTGACACATAATATTATATTTCATGTACAAATTTAGCATAGCACCAACCAAGTAAATAGGGGGAATAAAAAAAAAATATTTTTTAAATTTAGCAAACATGGCGCCAACAACTTCTTTGTAACCTTCTTTATTTTTATATTCTTTGAGCAAATCAGAAATATTGGCTATTTATGCTAAAATACTACAAATAGTAGGATAATAAGCACCGGAAAATTCAGCCGTAGCTATATAAATTTTTTTAAAAAAAACTTAACAAGATCATTAATTATAGCCCAGTCAGAATCATGTAGCATGCAGTGGGCAGAATCAACAAACAAACCACAATGTTGGTTAAAAGATAGTGTAATAGGAACTCTATATTTATAACAAGTTTTTAAAAAATCATATGTAGCATTCCATCTAGTATCACATTCTTCAGGTATCAATATCGGTGCAAGTCCATTTTGTTCGAATTTAAGTTTAAAGCCTCTAATCCTTTTTCTACGATTATTTTCTTGAATAAAACCAACGACAAACCGATTTTTTTCAATATAAAAATAAAAAAACTTAAGACCAACTCTTACAATTAGATTATATATATGACAAACATACTTAACATGAAAAATTTCAGATAACGGCGAAGATAGCTTAGATTTTAACTTTGTTATAGCAGTCTTGTTGTTAGAAGCATTATCAAAAGTAATACATAAGATTTTATTTTCAATACCGTAAAATTTTGCAACTTTAGCAATCAAATCAGCAATAAAATCTTCAGTATGTTTATGATCTTCATCATATAAAAAAGCAAGAATACTTTTTTGCATAACAAAATTACTATCTATCCAGTGACAAGTAATGATTAAATAATCATTTTTATTTACAGTACGACCAAGATTAAAAGTTAGGGACATTCTACATTGAATAATTTTTAACAATATTGATAAATAAAAACAATAATGTGAATGAAGTCTAAAAATATCGGCCCTACAAGTACTTCTAGGAATACCATTAAACATATGATTATAAATTGCTTGAATATAATGAATAAAAACATCAGAAGAAGGAAAACTAAAAGGCAAACAACCCACAACTACCATTTTAGTTATTTCTTTCCGGTCCCTCAATTTATTATACTTCTTCATTACCTAACCGGTTGCTGGGTCAATTCTAGTTTGTGTTGGCCCACCAACATCCGCACCACTTTGTGCAATTTTTAACTCTCTATCGTGATTATCACTTATATGTCTCATTAACGTACCCGTACCCTCTTACTTGCCTCCTCTTTTATGCTTATATATTTGTTGACAAATATTGCATTGCACCTCAATATCTGATATACGTTCAAAAAATTGTCATGTAATACTAGTTGTTTTACGAGCTCTTGGGCACGAGGAGGACGGGGAGGGAGATTAACCATTCAGATCTAACGTAATCATTTCCTACTGCGGGTGTCTCACCAATATTTTCATCATCTTCATCTAAATTAACCGCATCTACTTCATTTTCTTCTTCTATACTGTAATTTTTCTGAGCTTCTACATAATCCATATCGTGAGCACCTACACCTATTTCTTCGTCAAAAGGTTGACTACGCAGTACCGAAGGTGGAGGCACACAGGTATATTTACTACTTGAAGTACCTCTACCGCTAGTAATTCGCTTTTTACTACCACCACCACTTTCGGGACAAATTTTTTTAACACCTTTTGTGGCGAGGTTTCTTAATTTATACATAATATAAATTAAACTAAAAAAATTTAAAATACACAAATATAATAAAATTAAATATTCAATAATTAATACACTAATGAAAAATTAAACGTACGAGATGGAACGACAATACCAAATTTTAGAAGTATCCGAAGGTTGCGACTTTAGAAACTTCTACTCGTACTTTATAATCATAAAATTTAAAAATTAAAGTGAGCACTTTAGGAAATATATAGAATGCTTGAGAATCGAGATTTGAGAGAATGAAAAATTGTGTGGAAAATGATTTGAAATTATAGGGTATTTATAGGAATTTTTTTGGGTTTTAAAAATTAAATGATTTTTTTTTAATTAATAAAAGTGGGCTAAGTAGCAGTTTGAACTCAAAAACGGCTATATAGCCGTTGGGCCAACGACTACTTTAGGGCCCAACAGTTGAATTCTATTTTAAAAAAAAAAATTAATACGAATCGGGCTGGGCCGATTAACCGACGGGCTTGGACCGATTTTGGTCCGGACCGAGTTAACCAGGCTCAAAAAAATTAACTCAACCCAGAACCCAATACCCTACCGCCCGTGGACTGACTGGGCCAGGCCAACCCAGGGGCTGGTTTACTAAATGGGCCGGTTCGGGCCAGCCCGTTTGACACCCTTACTTCCAAATAAGATTGAATCAACTCAAATATTCTCAAGACTCTAAACCAGTAAGTGTACTTCATCAATGTGTTGATTATTTTCTGAAGTCTAATGTCTTATACGGTGTGTAAATTGTGCTCATTAATTAATTGAAGAAGTCACGAGTGTTGTTTAATCTAGCTATCTTACAGAGGAGTTTAAATAGGGAGAAACAATGTATTCTAAAGATATAGGTGAACCTTAGAAGAGCGGTAAGAGTAAGCGTTCAAGTATTGAAAGTGGTGCTATGACTTGGAAGATCCTCTCATATCACCTTAGTGGTTCATTTAGAAGCAGAATATTTCTCAAGATTACTGAACGATTTAGTTGTATCATAAAATCCATTTGAATATTGTGCATTCAGTTCCGTGTGTCTTCCATCCTTGCAGGTCCAAATTCCTGATTCTTATTTTCCACCATAATATTATACGAAAATGCATGTTTTAGAGAACACACTGGAACTTATTACCATAACTCTCTAAAAATATTGATGCGTTTGTATTAAATCCTCTAAAGATAGTACTATTAATTTTAAAATAGGTGAATGGACAAGAATAACCACACGGTTAAAAGAATTGCTGCCGAGTGGTCATTGATTTTAAATTTTCAAAATATAGCCATTTAGACATTTTTTTCATTCAAACATATTTAAAATGTATCAAATATTTGTAAATAAATCAAAAATATGAATCACTATAAAAAAGTATCTGTCATATGTATCACCATTATTCTAACAACAAATGTATTACTCATATCTATCACCAATATAATGAAAACAAATGTATCACTCATATATATTTCGTTTATAGTACGAAATGAAAAAATTGACAATATTATATTTGTATCAAACGCAGTAACCAAAAATATATGTATTAACGACGAATTCGATATCTAATTATGCGGACCATTGCAGCGGTCATCATCATTGTCATGATTCCACCGAAAATTATGAGATTTTTTAGCTTCTACAGTATGAAGATGTTGGGTTTATAGTATATGAAATAAGTGTGAATGGAAAAATGAAGAATAAAATGGTGGAGGGGAAGGAGACACTAAAATGGAAAGTATGCTCCCAAATTAGAAAGTTTACTCTTTCTCCCACATTGGTGGAAGAAGAGAACTTGAAAGTGTTTATAATCAAGAACACTTACTCCACATGGCAAGTGAGGAAAGAAATAATAGATGTCTCGCGCCGTCGTCGCTCATTCTGCTTCGGATTTGGATTTGGCAAATGATCGATCGATGCGATCTAACTTTTTGAACAAACTTTATTTGAATTACGAAGAATGCCAAGGAAAAACGCAGTAAAAATTTTCTGCAGTGTTTCGGACCTCCATTTATATATACATGCAGTAATAATTGCACTGTTTCAAGTGAACTGATGCATTGTTTTCGAATTGGTGCTTTAGAAATGATACATTGTTCTGAACTGAGGCTACATAAGGTTGCAATGGTTCAAAATGATGCTTCAGAAGGATGTAATCCTTCAATAAAGTGACACACTAATTCATGAAATGAGATGACTGTTCAGGAAAAGAAGCAATCTTTGATGAACAGACATGAACTTACAGCAAAGGTGTAACCTTTGAAGTGAACCATTAACTCTTTTCAGAAGAGGCATGTTATGACTATATAAACCTGCTTTCATCCACAGGTTTTGAAACGAAAAATTTCAGAATACAAAATTACTTCTTGTCTTCCAAATTACTCTGTATGATCAATCAAAACGTTCTGTGCGTTCGAAGATATTCCAACCGTTTGAGGTACCGCTATAGTTGGTCTGTTTAGCCATTTTATCCTAGGAGGAAAAATTTCACAACCTCGGGTACAGTGAGGAAAATTATTTCCTTAAGGAAACTCCGTGAATTCGGACGACTTGGCTATTTTCTGTTTCGTCTTAATTTCTGAAAGAATAAAATACACCTCTTGGAAAGGTCATTTTGATCTTGTGTTGAGGGTATTTGATATACTTCATTGTATTCTTGTTTATGCTTGAACTCTAGTTGAAGTTATTGATCTGCATCTACTGATTCTGTGTACCCGAAGTACAAAGGAAAATAACAGAAGATTCTTCAAAAAATTATGAATGGTTGTCAACATAAAGCATACAGTAAAATTTTCAAAATTTTAAGAGAAAAAAAATAGAGATGAGAAAAAATTGAATCAAATTATAAATGCAAATGATAACAACTGATGGAAATTTTTTCAATTTGATTGTTTTTTAGATATTTCAAAAATTCTCTTTCATTATTTATTCTCCTAAAATAAATATAAATTTATTACTTAATTATTTAATATGTATTAAGGGAAAAAAATATGAAATTTTATGAAATATTTGAAAATATAAGGAATTTTATCCCATCAATTTGTTGTACGATGTAGCAGGTTTCCCGCCTAATGACTCCAGTATGTTTTTAGATTCTTTTATGGAAATTGTCATTCAATAATCTTGAAAATTGTGAATGTATTTAATATATTTTTTAAGGGTAAAATAAAAAAATATATATATAAAATACTCTTGATTGTAAAATTTGAACAATTAAATTGAAATAAATATTTTTAGAAAAAACGTCAACTAATACAAAATGAAAGGAGTATCTATTACCGAATGCTTTTTACAAAGCAACAAATTTATTAAATCAAAGTTGATGTAGTAAATTACCTCTAATATTTATTTTTACTTAAATGTATGTCCAATAAATAGTAGTACCAAGAAAGTAATTGGCCATGCTGTTGTCTCTAGTTTGGCTGAGTGTGCTATTTATGTTTTTTCCTCAAAATTAATACTAACATTAATTAAGTTTATGGACCACAAAGTCATTAGTCATAACTAAACTTAATTACAAAATAATAACTGACATTGACACGTGGAGTATTAGAATGGAAATTTATAAATTATTTTTTAAAAAAAAAGTGAAAGAAATATTTAATTATAAGGATTAAGTCAAAGCACCTGATAAAGAATGATGTATTTTTAATTAGCAAAACTGAGATTACCCGGAAAAAAAAAAAAGTGAACTTAATTAAGAGATGTGTGGAAGGTCATCGACTTATATTCTGCCTATGAAATTGGAGCATCTTTATTCTTCTCGATCACTAATAATCTTATCGTATTCTTTCTGCGAATTAATTTTGCTTTTGCGATTATCTCCATTTTCGCAGGCCATATGATTTTCGACGATAAATAAAAGAATTACTATAATTACAATAGCACACGAGTTATTAAAAAATAGAGTGATGACCACAGTTCAAATTCAAAACTATGAAATTAAAGAGTTTGGCCTCTAAAGAATTAATAAAACTCCAAACTAGATCTCTCAAACTAATACTTTTTTGAAGTAAATCATAATTGAATAGGAAAAACGAATGTTGTTACCAACATGAGTTGTGCTGCACTGATGAGACTGACTCGTTCAAGTTCTGACAATAAAATAATATTTGGAAAAAATGTATGAAAAATATTTGTACTTAAGCAAAATTTGTAATTACGCATTTTAAACTTTATGGGGAACCTATAACCTCCTAAATTATTCTTTTATCGTATTTAGTTGGCATATATTTGCCCAACCCTACAGTGAGAAATGACAAAAGTTAGTGAGCTTCAGGTCACATATAATGAGAAATGGATCCAGTATTTAAAACAAACGGCTAAAGGGTTCTTAAAAATTAATATGCACCACAAAGCAAACATGTCATTCGGGCCGGGGCGATTTGTTCTGGCCCGATTAATCCAGCCCGTTTTGTGCGACCGATTCGATTTGAACCGGCCCAGTGGATCTAGGGGTGGCTGTTCGATCAGTTTGGTCTGATTGTTTAATATGGATTCGGTTTATCGGTTTTCGCATTGATAAAAATGACATCCATAACCAAACTGAAATAAATTCGATTTGGTTCGATTTTTACAAATTCGGTTCGGTTATTTCAGATTTTTATTTCGATTTGAAATATTAAAGTAGTTAGCCTCTCTTTTTCATAACTAAGCATTTAAAATTGATGGATTTTTTTAGAAAAAATATTTTTTTCAAACCTGTTTTTCATTCCAAAATATAAATAATTATAAATAACTCAACATGGATGAAACAAAATGAAATAATCATAAGTTTAACATAATACATAACGTCATTAATCATTACATATAATATAACCTTGCATAAATAGTCTACAAAACAACACAAAACTCGTAAAAATAGTCCATG
>NC_061111.1:42367310-42378636 GCF_002878395.1 Capsicum annuum
TATATATATTATTTATTTATAAAATTTTGGTTTAAATTGATTTTTTTTTTTAAATCGAAAACCGAACCGAAAAATCGAAATTCTAAAATTACAAACCGAATCCGATCCGAAAAACTGAAAAACCGAAAAATCGAAATCAAAATTAAATTTCGATTTGATTTTTCGATTTTTTTGGTTTAAACCAAAATATGCCCGCCCCTAGGTGGGCCACTGAGTCCCTAGGCCATCGGGTTCCTGGGCCACCGATCTCGTGCTGGCCATCTGGGATGACCAGCCCGGTGGATCGGCCCAATTAAGAAATCGAATTAGGCACACCGGTGACCCGGCCTGATTTTAAAAAAATAACTTTTTTTTTAATTTGGATTTGGGTTTTTTTATTTGGATCATTGGGAGGCCAAATGGACCGTTGTAGCCCTACGGTAATATAGTTGTTGTGGACCAACGGTCATTTTGGCCTTTTTCCTTTTTTTTTTTAAAAAAAAAAGACAGAAAAAATTTAATTCAAATTTTTTTATATAAATACTTCAAATTCAAAATTATTTTTCACACATTCTCAATCTCTCATTCTCTCTCAAATATTCTAAGTATCTCCTAAAGTGCTCAATTTTATTTTTTTAATTTTTTAATTACAAATATCAAGTGAAAGTTTTCTAAAATCGCAATTTTCGAATACTTCAAAAATTTGATATTGTCGTTCGATCTCTTACTTTTAATTTTTAATTAGTGTATTATTTGTTGACTATTTATTTTCATTATTTTTGTGTATTTTAAATATTTATTAGTTTAATCTATAATATGGATAAATTAAGAAATTTCGGTAAAAGTGTTAAAAAAATTTGTCCTGTAAGTGATAGTGGTAGTAAAAAATAAATTGGTGGCGGTTCCGGTATAGTTAGTTCAAGTACTAGATATATCTGTGTGCCTCCGGTACCAATTAGGCAACCTTTTGAGGAAGAAATGGTGTAGGTGCTCACAATATGAATTATTTAGAAGCTCAAAAAAATTATGGTATAGAAGAAGAGAATGAAGTAGACGCGGTTGGTTTAGATATAGATGATGAAAATATTGGTGAGACACTCGAAGTCAAAAATGCTAATGTTAAATCTGAATTGGTTAATCTTCCTCCCCGTGCCCCTGTAAGATCTCGTAGAAGAACTAGTATTGCATGAAATTTTTTTTCGGAAATAAAAGGAGAAACTAAGGTGCAATGCAACATTTGTTAATTGGTATATTAGCATAGAATCGAAGGCAATAAAGGAGGTACGGGTTCGTTGATGAGACAATTAAGAGAAAACACACGCGGTAGAGCTAAGTATTGCACAAGGTGGTGAGACTGTTGGTGGGCCAGCACAAAGTAGATTGAACCCAACAACTGATTAATTAATTAAGAATTATAATAAAATCAAGAATAACTTATAAGATATTTAAAATCATACAACATAGTGTCAAACCTTTTTGATTACTTAGATATGGCAGGAAATGAGTATCTCTGCATCAACTCTCCCACTGGACATAACTTAGATATACCTAAAAGTTGCATCAAGACTAGACAAGTCCAGGTTGTCTTGATAGATAGAACCAGAATGAAGAAAATACGAGTAATATGAAACAATAACTTCATATTTGAACATGTTGTCCACTGCTGCTAACAATAAAAAATTTAAAAGTGATTTTCATTTTAAAATTTTAAAATTGAGATAGTATTGTAGACTTTTAGGTTGTAAGTTTTTTTTGATCTTTTGTAGAATATTAATTTGGACTCGTGGCATATGATTATAAACTATGGTCAGTCAACAATAATTAGGTATTCGGTAAATACCAAATGGTAGTAATATCTTTTACCAATTTCGAACCCAAATACCGTAATTTTAAAATTACTCCCAATTATCATACCAAATACCGAATTACCAAATACCGATTACCAAATTTTTCGATTCGGTTTGATAGTTCGGTTTGGTAATTCGATTTCTGGTATATTATGCCCAGCCCTACTTGACACATCTATTAAGAATGATTGGTATAGTGATTTTATTACATTACCTTTATTAGTTATTGTTTAGTAATAAATATTGAAAAATGATTTGGAGAATAAGTGATTAATGTTAAAATATAAACCATGAAAAAAGAAATTTTATTTTGATTTATCAAAACGGACTAATAAAAATAGAAATTAAATTAAAGAAATAGTGATAAGTAAATCCATAATAAGTGGTCATGCTCTTGTGAATAGTTCTGCTGAGTGTGCTATTTATGTTCTTTCGCCACAATTAATGTGCACATTAGTTAAATTATATGGACCAAAAATCATAACTAAACTTAAAATTACAAATTTATAAAAGAGACTGACACACATTAGAATAAAAGTTTATAAATTAAATTTTTTAAAAGGTGAAAAAAGGAATTTACAATTAGAAGTATAGATGAAAGCACCTGATAAAGAATGATGTAGTTTTATACCAATTTACAAGTTAATTATTTTTTTCGTTATTTGGTAAAATGCCTGTAAAAGACAATGAAAAGAATTAAATTAGGACCAGGATTAAAAGATATTGTTACTATTATAATAGCAAGTTAAATTTTTTTTTTTTTTTAGTAAAGTGTTAATTTAAATATTTGTTTATTAATTTTATATTTAATCAGTAGGGTCTATTCATTTTATTGCTCTTCACCTTAGAACTCGTCCAAAAATACTTTTTTTGTTATGAAATATAAAGCAAAGAAGAAGAAGAATAGAGAGAGATCAGAGAGTAATTATTATTTCTCTAGAGAACTTTCTTGATAAGATTGAATTACAATGAAGAAACTTCTTTATTTGTAGGGAAAAACTAATCTTTGGATTTCTAACTTTTCCATAAATAAACATTCACTATACATGGTAAAGAAGACATTCACTATCTATGATAAGTAGACATCCACTATATATGGTTATAATACTCCCCTTTGAATGTCTAATTGATAGATAATATGCCTTGTTAAAACCTTACTAGAAAAAATTCAGTGGAAAAAATCTAGTGAAGAAAAAAGAGTACAAATTTCTAACAATACGCATATAGGCTGCCTCATTAAAAACCTTACAAGGAAAATTCAGTGGTACAAAACCTCATAAGGAAAAAAGAGTACATCACGTATTAACTCCCTCTAATGGGAACATTCTTGAACCTTCGCATCCCGATCTTGTGCACCATCTTCTTAGAAGTTGAAATTGAAGGAAACTTGGTGAATAAATCAGCCACAATATGAATTATTTAGAAGCTCAAAAAAATTATGGTATAGAAGAAGAGAATGAAGTAGACGCGGTTGATTTAGATATAGATGATGAAAATATTGATGAGACACTCAAAGTCGAAAATGCTAATGTTAGATCTGAATTGGTTAATCTTCCTCCCCGTGCCCCTGTAAGATCTCGTAGAAGAACTAGTATTGCATGAAATTTTTTTTCGGAAATAAAAGGAGAAACTAAGGTGCAATGCAACATTTGTCAATTGGTATATGAGCATAGAATCGAAGGCAATAAAGGAGGTACGGGTCCGTTGATGAGCCAATTAAGAGAAAAACACGCGGTAGAGCTAAGTATTGCACAAGATGATGAGACTGTTGGTGGGCCAGCACAAAGTAGATTGAACCCAACAACCGATCAATTAATTAAGAATTATAATAAAATGAAGGACCGGGAAGAAATTGCGAAAATGATAGTCGTAAGTTGTTTGCCTTTCACTTTTGCTTCTTCGGATACTTTTATTCATTATATTCAAGCAATTTATAATTCTATATTTACAGGTATTCATAGAAGTACTTGTCAGGTCGATATATTTAGACTTCATGCACAATATGTTAATTATTTATCTATATTATTAAAAAAAATATTTCATGTAGAATTGCTCTAACTTCTAATCTTGATTGTGCTGTTAATAAAATTAATTATTTAACAATTACATGTCACTCAGTAGATAGTAATTTTGTTATGCAAAAATATATTCTAGCATTTTTGCATGATGAAGATCGTAGACACACTGAAAAATTTATTTCTGAATATATTTCTAAAATTGCAAAATATTATGATATTGAAAGAAAAGTTTTATGTATAGTTTTGATAATGCATCTAACAACAAGATTGTTGTTGACTTGTTAAAAGTTGAACTTTCTCCACCGTTATCCAGAATATTTCATGTTAAGTGTACTTGTCATATATATAATTTAATCGTAAGAGATGGTCTTGAATTTTTTGAGCTTTATATTGAAAAGGTCCGACTTGTCATTGGCTTTATTCAAGAAATAATCGAAAAGCTAGAGTGAAAGAATTTAAAACCAAATGTGAATAAAATGGACTTAAACGGATATTTATGCCTGAAAAATGTGATATTAGATAGAATGTTACTTATAATTATTTAAAAACATGTCTTGCTTATAAAGTTTCTATTACAATGACTTTTAATCAATATTCTGGTTCTTTTCCTGAGTGTATGCTACATGATTTTGATTTTGCTGTTGAATTTTTTTGTGCTTATTATCCTACCGTTTGTAATATTTTAGCTTATTGAGTCGTCATTTCTTGTTTGCTTAATGAATATAAGAATAAAGAATGTTACAAAGAAGCTATTACTGTTTTGATTGCTAAATTGAAAAAATATTTTTATCCACTTCTCCAATTTACTTGATTGGTGCTAAAATAAATCCATGTATGAAATATAATACTATGAGCGAATTCAGTTCTATTATTTATAATGCTTTAGAGATAAAGCTTGAAGAAGAATCTTCTTTATTTACGACTGTGATTGATGCAAACAATTACATGGAAACATTATATGATCATTATGCCGATTTACTTGATGAAGCCGTATCGACAAATATCACTCCAACTGTCGCTCCTTAAACTCCTGAGGAGCCATCATTTTCTACAAGGCAGACACATAGTAGTTATCCTGATTACTTTTTTTGATTTAAATGTTTCGAACAAGATGCAATCTTCATCACACAAAATAATTTTCGAAAAAAACTTAAGTATTATCTTCGACAACCGATTGAGGATCGTAGAGTAAGGATCAGCGCGCTGGATTGGTGGAAGAATAATGAAAGACAATATCTTATACTTTCAAGATTAGCTAGAGATAGGGGCGGCTCAAGCAAATTGGTGGCCTAAGGCTAAAATCGAACGAAAGCCTTACGTTTTTAAGAAAAATTAATTGTTTTTGTGAAGTCTGCTTTTAAAATTATATAATCAATTTCTTCTAATAATTCTTTTTAATAAATAATATAGTCAATTCATTAAATCTTTCTTGAGACATAATACTCTAGACTAGATATATTAAACTCCTCCTATTTTTTTTCATAATAAAAAATTTATTTTTCTACAAATAGTATTTAATATATATATATTTTTTTAAATCTACAATCTATTATTTTTTTTAAAAAATGAGGCCCCTTAAATTTAGGGGCCTAAGGCGGCCGCCTATTTTTTGAAAGGGTAGAGCCGCCCTGGCTAGAGATATATTGAATGTTCCAAACCATTGCATTAGAGAGCGATTTTTGTCAGGGACGACAACAACTTGGAGACAACCGATACTCATTAGGAGACTATTCTAAGAATGTTCTAGTTTGGCTTAGAGATTGGATTAGAGCGGAACAAAGAAATCAAGAAACGGAGGTGGAGCCGACAGACAAACAAAATTTTGAAGAAATTATGACTTCAAGGGAGAACTCAGCACAATCAAGTACAATGCATAGTTTTGCACCCATTGATTTTGACTTTTCTATAACAGTTTTCGTCAATATTAACATGCATGAGTTGAAAAAAATGATGCAAAATTTGTAAATTTTTCAATCATGTTTATAAGATTTGGATCATTTTGCAATCAATAAAATACAACATTCATTTATTCCTTACTTATTTTTTTTAAATTTAAATTGAATGTCTAATTTGAATTAAATGCTTTTAGTATATTACCATCAAACTTTACACTAAATAATTAATATAACAAACATATATACATATTATGAAAAAATAATGTTAGCAAATATTACTTAGACAACTAGTATTAACAATTTGACATATAAAAATACCATATAAGACTATAAGTTCATCTTTTAAGTGGTGTATGTAAATTTTTGAATATATGTTCAAATTTTAAGTATTAATAGATTACGTAGTATACACTGTAATCTTGTATGTATATATGTGTGTATATTTTTTAAAGTACTATAATATGCAATTTATGTATATTTTTACTTTCATGTGGTATTTTAAATGGTATATATTCTACATATAAGTGTACATATTTTCTGTAGACTAAAGTAGTATATATGAATGTATACATGTGTATATGTTTTCTAAAGTAATATATATGTAATGTATATATATTGTATGTATATTGTTTCAAGTAGTATTTTAAGTAGTATGCATATTATATCGTACATATACATGTGTATATATTTTCTATTGGCTAAAGTAGTGTGTGTGTGTGTATATATATGTATGTGTGTGTGTGTGTGTGTGTGTTTTCTAAAGTAGGCAAGTAGTACATATATAATGTATATACGTTATATGTATATTGTTTCATGTAGTTTGTTAAGTAGTATATAAATTATATTGCATGTATATATCTGTATATATATTTATTGTATACATCTGTATATATTTTCTAAAGTGGTATAATATGTAATATATATATGTTATACGTTTATTGTTTAACGTATTTAAAATGTATATAGAGGTGTATTTATGGTATATAATGGAATAAACATGTAAATTTTAATTTAATATTTTTTTTACATAAAGGAACAATAACTGACTCATTTCTCAAAGTGGGTCGGGTTGAACCAGTCCAGACTGATTTTAACCAGTTCTAGACTATGTAGGCCGGTCACGAGTTGTTTTTGAATTTTTTACTGTTGGGCCCAAATCAAACCGGCCACTAAGAAATGGCCCCAAATCAAACTGGCCCACAGACCGGTTACACTTAATGGGTTGATTTCGATTTGAACCAGCCCGGTTGACAGGTATTCCACAAAGTCAGAACTAAACTTAAAATTACAAATTAAGAAATAACTCTGACACATGTTAGGATTAAAATTTATAAATTACTATTAAAAAAAAGTGAAAAAGAAATTTACTATACTATACGTATAAATCAAAGCATCTCAGAAAGAATGGTGTATTTTTATTTTGTGATTTACATATTAATTATTCTTTTTTTTTATTTGGTAAAAGACAAAGAGAGAGTAAAATTAAAATTAAAATATATTTTAAATTTAATTGAATAACAAGTTGAATCTGCATTTTTAGTTTTAAGGACTTATATATTAATTTTAAATTTAATTTGGAGATTCTTTTTGGGTTTACACTTTAAAATAAAAATTTGTCCAATGCCTAATTATATGTCTACTCTGATAAGGCTTACATCTTCTGTACTTTCGTCCCCACAATCATCCCAATGTATTTTACTACGCATCGCCTAAAAATTGATCCCAAATAATTGTACATAGAAAATCTTAATAGATGAATTGTTTGGCTACATAAACTTCCTTCTTGGTAAGGATTTGATTTCGACAATATAATTCCATGTTCATTTTCCTTTTTCCTATGTCTAATTTTTTATAATAAATAAATAAATAAATAATTACACATCGGGCCCAACGCGTATAATAGAATAAAATGAAGATGTAGCAGTAAGGGAGTATCCCGTTTGATTGAAAATGATTTTGCTGAGGAGAGGATAGGTAAATATCATCCATACATAATGACCATTTTGCCCTCAATAATGTGCTTATTTACGGATGTAGTTGATAATTTATCACAATTACTAAGCTATTGTAGAGCCTGTTTTTCTTCCTGATCTTAAAGCAGTGTAAGACATAGAACTTACCACTGGCTCTTCAATTTTTTCTGCATAACGAATGACAGCAATAAGATTACGATTTGATTCTTTATAGAGACTTGTAACAAGACCAGGTTGGCTTGCTCTAGTTGTACGTCCAATCCTGTGCAAAAAATCTATACCGAACGTGTCAAAGTATTTTTGCTCCAACCTGAGATGACGGTAACTCGTGAAATCTGAGCTCTTATTAATATAGCATTAGGAAGAAATTCTGTCTACTCAGAATAAAATTTAAGTTAATCCTTCACAATCTTGACAAGAAAACTCGTGGGTGCCTCGACAGTTTTGAGGTGGCCGGATCCTAGCAAATGTGTGAGATGAAATCTCATTTCTAGTGGAGAGAGTCTAAGGCGCTTCTTTCCAGAGAAGACATCGCCATCTGTTTGTACTTTTTACGGTTGAGAAAAGACATAAGCTCTTTTCTTCCCTGATACAAATTGTCAAAATACTAGTAAGAGAGTGCACAAAATCGTATTCTTGGATGAAATCTGAAAATAGAAGAGCGTGTCAAACCTGTGAGAGGTCCTTGAAAACTGATCCAATATTTGAAATCGCAAACCAGTACATATTCGGATCAATAAGTTGTCGAGTCTTACAAAAAATACAAAAGGAAAAAAACAGTATGAGAACTGAATTGTATTAACAAACAGATATCAAGAATGATAGATTGGGATGAAATACAAGTTATGTTCATAAGAAGAAACTATAAGAATTAGAGAGGATACATAGGCTAGTAATCATTTCTACCATGCAAATTCAAGTAATGCAACCAATACTATAAATATGATTAAGCTTCTGAGTGAGCCTTAGGTAGCCAGGCCATTGTGTGTTCTAGTCCTTAGAAATTCACCACCCTTTTGATTAAGAATATATAAAATATTACAAGTTTCCTTATATAAAATATCCAAAAATGTGAGAAAGATAGAATGTAAGGGTTTTAACAATCTTAAATGTATTTATGTTGCATGGATGATAAATTGAGAATAGTAAGACCTATATCAATCAATTGTCGTTGAAAAGTTCTGGTGTCTTTGTAGAAAGTTACGACATATAGAATTAACCCTACTGTTCCATAAGCAATAGATATATTTCTTACTCAAAGAACACAAAACATATATATGAATAAGAGAATTCTTCAGAAAACTCACATGGTTCCAACAACTCTAGTGTTGATATGTGTTTTATCCTCATCATCAAGTTTAGCCAGATCAAAATCATAGATCTTTGGATTTAGTTTCTTATCGAGAAGTACATTTGTTGTTTTGATGTCCCTATGAACAATTTTTAATGATGATTCTTCGTGTAGGAAAGCTAAGCCTTTTGCTATTTCAATGCATATTTTTTGCCATGTTGGTCAATTTATATTGAGCCGATGTTTTCTGAACCTGCATTTGAATGAAAACTAAGAACCTATGCATACCTACTCTTATCCACAAGCACATAGAATTGCATATTGGCTTTTCATTTTGAAATCTTCATTAATTACAAAAAAAAATAATATTTCTTCTTATTTAATTTAGCATATTTTTTGTGTGACTTACAAATTGTAATTGAAAATAATGAGCAAGGATAGTCAAATACCAAATAAAGCACGAGCGAGGCTATTAATCTCCAAGTACTCATACACCAATAGCAGTTGATTTTCTTCAGCACAACATCTATATAGTTTGACAAGATTTGGGTGCTATAAATCAGAGATCATACTTATCTCATTTACAAACTCGCGGTACCCTTGTTTTGATTTGGATGAAAGCTGCTTAACCGCAATAACTATACCAGACAGTAGTGTACCCTGTTTATTAACAAAAAATAATTCATGGCTATGTATACATTGCATCCATTTCTAGAGGCTATAGATAAGAGAAAAAAGATATAGATAATAGGTTTGTTGTTTGATCTTGGGGGTGGGGAGGATAGAGTTTTGAAGATGCTTTCAATCGAACCCACCTATTTTATTTGTACTATAGTAATATGTGAAAAATCTATAAAATTATAACAAATATTAAATTTTAAACTCAAAATTTCAAAGAACTTAGAACCTTAAACCCAAAGCTTAAATTTTGAATTTACCTCTGTTCGCATGTTTATCAGAATGACTCCATGGAACAAAGCATTGGCAAGTGGAGAGAGAAAGAGTAGAAAGATTGTGAACTGTCAGATTGAGATGCACACCATTGACATACAAACTATCTTCAAAACTGTAACACCCCGTACTTAATTACGTGCATTAGCCATTGTTATATGTGTTGGAGTATATGTATTGATCCTAAGTTAGGTATATATGAGTTTAAGTATAAGTATTGATTATTTTGAGATGGTTTCAAGTGTATAGTTTGATTATATGTATATAGGAATCGACTTTATTTATACCGGAATTTGCCTGTCGATGGTTCCATACGAAGGTTATTGAATAATCTTTCCAACGATATAAAGATTTCCAAAAACGGATAAGTTTCGGATATAATCGAGCACGTTCGAAACTATAAAACGGTGACCGGGATGTTGTGAACAGTAAATGTGCAGGAAAATTTCCTGCACACAAACTACTGAGGCCTGCCAGTTTTTTGGGTCAGCTTTGAACGATCATAACTCCCTCAATATAATGAAATGGGAGAGCTACCACCTGTCAAAAGAAAGATCTTTGAGTATTCTTTCCAATGCAATTGGTTTCATCCAAATCCAACATCTGGGTAAGGAGTTATACTCGTTTTACTTCAGCCTCTCAAAACAGTTTTTTAGGGTCAACTTCAAACGATCATAACTCCTTTTACAGGAATAAATGGGTGGCCTACTTTATATTAAATGAAAGGCCTTTGAATTATCTTTCCAACGATACCAATTTCACCCAAATTCAATATCGGAACAAAGAGTTATGGTCGATCTACTTTAGCTTGTCAAAACAGTCCACCATGGACAGATTCGGATTTACTTAAAATTTTAAGGGCAATATGGTCATTTTCCATCACCTCATGAACGAAAATTGGTCATTATATACATATACTTAGCCTCATATTTATGATCCATTATTGAAGACTAAGAAACCCTAGCCAAATTTCAACTCCAATTATCTTGTGATTCAACCGCAGAAAATCCAAATTGATTCCGTAATTGTGTTCACCGTCTCGAGGGCTTCGAGAAGCACCCCTTATTTGTGCCAACAGGACTTCGAAATTAAAAGGGCCATTTTATGGTAAGGATGTAAATTATGTTGGTGTTATTTATATGGATATGTATATATATATATATATATATATATATATGCATGTGAGCATAAGAAGTATGTTATTTGATTGTTGTTGAAAGATGATTGGGAAATGATGTTGGATTATGTTGAATTGTGAAGGAATTTGGTGTGATGATGTGGTATTGATGATGTGGTATTGAAATGATGATTATATGTATATATACACACATAAACCTATTGTTCAAGTTGGTTTTTGGAATGTTTTGCAAAT
>NC_061111.1:42381636-42405749 GCF_002878395.1 Capsicum annuum
CAGATTAATGATAATGTACATGATCCTAAAAGTGTTTATGAAGTATGGTTCACTTCTATTATGATTTATTCACTTGTGTCTGATTTTCTTGATCCCCCATATCACATATGATTATTTACAGCTTTACATACTCAGTACATATTTCGTACTGACATCCCTCACGGGGGACCTGCATTTCATGCTGCAGGCACAGGTACCTCAGCTCATACACCGCACAAGTAGGAGCCAGGTCATATAGCTATTGTTGGTGAGATCCAGTTTGCTTCGAAGCTTTCCGAGTCGGTTCCTTATGTTTTGTTATTGTACATGAGTCATGTGTGGGCGGAGGTTTGTCCCGACCCTAGTTATGTCATGTATATCCTAGAGGCTTTGTAGACATAAGGAAGGGTAAAGTCATGGAAGTTTATATAGTGATGTTCTATCTGTATATGTGGTGGCCCCGACGGCCAAGTATTATATATATATATATATTTGTGCGTGTTGTGCTGATACAGGTAATTAGATCCTTTTATATGCAACGAAGTGCTGTCCAATTTTTGGTGACATGTAAGTAAAAGTATAGGTATTTGAACGGGTTCTCCCGGGCCTTCTCGGCTTCGGGTGCCAGTCCGGCCCGATGGAATTTTGGGGCGTGACAAAAACATTAACATAAAAATCCTTGTAATACCCCAAAAAATTCAAACCAATATTAGAGCCATGTACCAAGCTCATGCATAGTACATCATTATTATTTTATAGTTTTATGAGTAGTTTAGATGTATATTAAGGCTTCAAATAACTCCTAGCTATCAGAAGAATCAAAACATTCCTTACCGATTGAATTCTTGAGAAGGATATTGGTATAGTCAACTTCAAATGAGCATATCTCTCATTATACTTGGAATTTTTGAGATCATGACCTATCAACAGATAGATAATTGAATTATATTTCCAATAATACCAATTTTACCTAAATTCGATACCGGAGCAAAGAGTTATTCCTATTTTACTCTAGCATGTCAGTCTGGAAATAATGTGACGACATTCGTGATAGCTTACCACATTTGTGACGCCCTACCACGAAGGTCGTCAGCCTTAGGCAGAATCCAGCTCCTGTGTGACGACATTCGTGGTAGCTTACCATATTTGTGATGCCTTACCATGAAGGTCGTCAGCCTTAGGCAGAATCCAGATCCTGTGTGACGACATTCGTGGTAGCTTACCACATTTGTGACGCCCTACCACGAAGGTCGTCAGACTTAGGCAGAAACCATTAATTCTAGCTCCTAAGTGACGACATTTATGGTAGCTTACCACATTTGTGACGCCTTATAAAAAAATATCGTCAGCTATGATTTTCAGCAACTGGGAATTTATTTTATAAGGGTATTTTGGTCTTTTCCCTTCACTTCCCACGACTTATAGCCCTCAAGAAATGTATTATCTTCCATTTTCTTAAGTTAAAACATCTTAAAAAGCTCTCTCATACACTTTCAACCACAAGATTAGGGTTTCCTCTTAAGATCATCTCCTCAGGAACAAGAACATTCTTTCCCAAAGAGGTTAAACCCTAGTCAAGAAAAATCAAGGGCAAGCCTAAGGATTTCATCAGGAACCTTCAGAAACATTAGATCTCTTTCAAGATCAAGCTTTAATGTATGCGTAGTGTTCATCTATGGATTCAATTCATTCATAGAGTTCAAGAATCATGCTTTTAAATGTTATTTTGTAAACTTTTGTGCTGATATAAGCATGTACACGTTGATGATTGTTGTCCAAGTTTCAAGATGATATCTAAGGATGTTTTTCATGGAATATATGTGATTGTTGGTTGAAAATCATAAACTTTGGGTGGGTTGAACTAATGCAAGTATGAAATCCACCTATGCCTTAAAGAATGCATGTAAGGTGTTTGATAAAATGCCTAGGATGTTAGAAGTTCATATTTACATGATTTCATGATATCTAAATGACAAGTCCATGTTAGCGATACACTTCAATATGAATGCCCATGCTATTTATGTATTCTTATGGTGATGGCATGGAGTATGTATGATGATGGAAATATGAATTTTGTGTGCAAATTATATCCATGCTTTCCCTACCATGTTTGAGGTGTTGATTAAATACATGAAGTATACTATCCCCTACTTTGATATAGCGAATTGTGGACTCCAATCTTGTGATCAAGTCTGTCATGTGTGTCAGTTTTCTTCTATTGAGTCTTGGGGGTATTCGTACCCGAAAAATATAGCTGTGTGCCTAGAGCCATATCATGTTGTCATGATAATCTCAGTCAAGCTATAATCTATAGAACTCAGTCAGTCATGTGACTCAGGAAACCTTAGAAATCTCATGATCCCAGTTAACTCTCAGATAATAGTACTACTCCGTCAGTCAACGGAAGTCAGTTAATCTGTCCATGTACAGTCAGTTGAATCATGTTTAGTCTCTTCAGATGGTAGTAGGAGTTAGCACCGAGTGAACCCAAGGATGGGAACTCACCTGTATATGAGGGTGTTATTCTTAGCAGTCATCCTTGCGTTCCAAAACTATGTAGCCAATATAGGTTAAGACATCGGAGCCTGTTATATGAGGGTAGATGAGGTGGCTTAACCTGTTATATGAGGGTTCCCACCGTTCTCACTAGAGTTACCTGTTATATAAGGGTTGCTCACATGTTGTCCTTACCAGTGGTGCAGTATTGACACCCTTCCAGTCAAGGCAGAGATTGGACCCCATCTTAGCCATAATGGTATATGTGGGGCATGTTGGCTAAACAACTACCTCCCACAGTTTCAGTATCATTCTCAGTAAAAGAACTCAGACAGTTCTTCAGATATCAGTATACCAGGATTATTAGATACGGTCAAATTTAGTTATAGCACGGAACTCAGAGAGTTCAACCAGATTCAGGGCTGTCAGATACAGTCATCCATGTTATCAGAACTACAGTTCCGACCATGTATTAGCGTACAGAATTAGCCATCACGTAATCTCGATCTTAGTTACTATGTATGTATGTTTGTACTCTTACGTTCATATCAGTCAGTAGTATTATTCATATATGTAAACCCTTTGCATTAACCTACCTCAATCGTATACTTAGTACTCCAGTTGTACTGACGCATTTGCGCTCTAGTGCTTTCTTTTCATGTACACTATAGGTTCAGAGGCACGAGTCCCAGACCAGCAGTAGCAGTCGCATTCAGCATACAGAGTTGTAGTGAGTTCTTTTCATTCGAGGACGACATTAGTTGATTTATTTATTTATTTCTTCAGTTCAGTTTTACGGAGTTAGTTGGAGACATGTTCCATCAACTCTTTATTTCAGACAGTACTTACAGGCTTTTGATTTTACGCTCAGATTTAGCTTTCAGATTCAGTTTTCAGTTATTTTGGGTAATTTTTGCCCATATGGATGTTATATTATTTCAATTGAACCTTATGGCCTATTGTGCATGTTTTCCGCATTATTATATCATGAATTGTAGTATACAGGTACAAATATCAGTCATGGGTTAGCTTGTGGTTCCTCGGGGTCATAAGCACCGTGTAGCATTTCAATTCAGAAAATTGGGGCGTTACAAACTTGGTATCAGAGCCTAAGGTTCAATAGAGTCCTAGGAAGTCTGAAAGTCGCATCTAGTGTAGTCTTGTACATGAGTATGTTGCACGCCATATTTATGTATAGGAGGCTATGAGATATTTTAACAACAGTTCCCTTCCTTCAGTATTCATGTCGTACTTGTAAGCATAATTTCAAGTTAGTCTCTCAGTCTAATCCGCTCTTCTCTTATTTCAGAAATATGCCTCCAAAGAGAAAAAATCAGCCAGCTCCTCAGACCGAAGATCCTTTAGGCGAACATGTTTCTCATGCGAAGTTTAGGACCGCATTTACCGCTCTTGCTCAGTCTGTAGCTGCCCAGAATGATCGACCAAAAGTCATTCCGGCCAACCCAGTGGCCAATTCAGCAGCAGCTAGGATTCGGGACTTCACCCTAATAAACCCTCTATCCTTTTTTGGGTATAGGCCAGACGAGGATCCTCAAGAATTCATTGACCAAGTCCATAAGGTCATTGATATCGTGGGAGAGTCACTTCTTCTTAGAGTGCCGATTTTGCCGCATACCAATTGCAGGATGTCGCTCACACTTGGTACAAACAGTAGTTGGCAGAAAGGTTAGGGGATGCAGGTCCTATTGAGTGGGAAGAATTTGTCATGGCTTCTTAGATAGATTCTTTACCTAAGAGCTGAGAGAGGCCAAAGTTCTTGAGTTCATCAATCTCAGACAGGGAAATATGACAGTTAGAGAGTATTCTATTAGATTTACTCAGCTAGCTAGACATGCCCCTCATGTGGTTGCAGACAACAGGGCTAAGATAAACAAGTTCGTGTCAGGTGTGAATGATAGCGTGGTAAATGAGTGTAGGTCTGCGATGCTGAACAGCGATATGACTTTAGCTAGGCTCATGACCCACGCTCAATAGATAGAGGAGCAGATGGTTAAGACTAGGGAGAGGCAGAATAAGAGAGCAAGTGTAGGCAGTTTTAGTTTTGCTCAGCCCAAATTAGAGGGAGAAAATCATTCGTAGTTTCATCCTAAGTCAACAGTTCCAGCCCCTTTCTCCGCTAGTACTCTATTGCCGAAGTTCAGGGATGGAAATAGAGGCAGAGCACCAGGCTCTAAATCTTAGAGCAGTATTAGCAGTGGCCACACTTATCCTCATTGTCAGACCTGTGGTAAGCACCATCAGGGTGTGTGTAGAGCAGGTCAAGGAATTTGTTTTGGTTGTGGCAAGCCAGGCCACAGAGTTAGGGACTATCCTCATCTAGGTCCTCAGGGTCAGTAGAATTATTCCACAGCCCAGTCTGGTCGCCCGAACCAGCAAGGTGCCACTTCCAGTGCTACTAGTGGGCAATGCCCAAATATACTCTATGCTCTTCAGACCCGACAGGATCAGGAAAATTTTCTTGATATCGTTATTGGTACATTACAGATTTTCCATGTTCATGTTTATGCTTTGCTAGACCCAGGTGCATCTTTGTCTTTTGTCACTCTATACATAGCAGGTGATTTTGGAATCAGTCCTAAAATTTTAGTAGAGCCCTTTTCAGTCTCTACCCCAGTGGATAAAGCTATCATAACTCGGCGGGTATACAGGAAATGCCTGGTTATGATATTTCAGAAATCCACATCAGCAGATTTAGTCGAGTTAGAGATGACTGATTTTGATGTCATTCTCGGCATAAATTGGCTTCATTCCTTCTATGCCATAGTAGACTGCAGAAACAGGATAGTTTAGTTTCAGTTCCCGAATGAACCCATCCTAGAGTGGAAGGGTAGCACTTCGTCTTTCAGGGGTCAGCTTGTTTCCTACATTATGTATCATCTCGTGCATGTTAAGGATTCCAGTTTCAAATTTCCCAGTCTCAAATCAGTCCCAATGGTTAATAAATATTCAGGCGTCTTTCCCGAAGATCTTCCAGGCATTCCTCCCGAAAGGGAAATAGACTTCAACATAAACCTTCTCCCAGATACTCAGCCTATTTCTATTCCTCCATACAGAATGACACCAAAAGAACTCAAGGAACTGAAAGATCAGTTGAAGAATCTCTTAGACAAGGGATTCATTAGGCCCAGTGTATCCCCATGGGGTGCGCCAGTCTTATTCGTGCACAAGAAAGACGGTTCTCTCAAAATGTGTATTGATTACAGTTAGCTCAACAAAGTCACGGTCAAGAATAGGTATCTGCTGCCTAGGATAGACGACTTGTTTGACCAACTTCAGGGTGCCAGTTATTTCTCCAAGATAGACCTCAGATCAGGCTATTATCAGCTCAGAGTTAGAAAATGTGACATTCCGAAGATAGCTTTGTGTACTCGGTATGGTCACTTTGAATTTCTAGTCATGTCCTTTGGTCTTACCAATGCCCCTGCAGCTTTCATGAACTTCTTAACATATTATTTTGGGGTTTCCATCAACTTCTTTCTGGCTAATTGATCCGCCTCATTAAACAAATATGTAACCAGAAATTATGTTCTTCATTTGGCTATAGAGAAAAGTAGTATGTCATCATTGCCTCTGTCACCTTGTATGGAGTCAATGAGGCAAAGTAGGTCGGTAGATATCTGTACGGGCCTATTGTCAAAAAAAATAGTATGCTTAGCTATGGCACCCAAGCTCAATAATGTAACAGAAAGTTTTCAGTGCAGAATTTGAAAATGGATTCATAGTGAAGAAACTACTAACTTTTCACCACAACATTTTGAAATGGATTCGTGTTTATTAAACTTTAGTTTATATACATAAGCTATAGTTTTTTCCGCCTTGTGCATATTGTAAAGTGGATAAAATTACTCACCTGAGGTACATGAAAAAAAGACTCGCTAGGATGATGAACCAAGGCAATGGGCTTGCCTAGATCAGGAGAAACTATCTTTGTAACGAGTTGTTTTAAAACTGTTCTCAGTAGAGCTTCCATCACTACCTCTCTCACCGATACAATCTTTGTCAAGAGTGTATATTTTTGTTCCACAATCAGAAAGAACTATAATAAGCAACGTATATTAAGTATTGTAACTGAAACTTTCAGCAAGAGATAGACAATCACACCGATTTAAAAGTATCAGAGACTTTTTTTTCTAAAAATTAGTACACTAATACATAGAACTGATCACAAATTCAAAGAGAACTAAAATAATAAGTATACCAACCCATACAAAAACTGTAATGCAACACATTAACTTATACTACTGTCCAAATTTACACTTTGTAGCCCGAGTTTGACTAATTCAAAGATTAATGTGCGGAGGGATGCGCTGAAAGTAGAAATATGATTTTTTTGTTAGCACCAGCAACATGTAAGAGGATATTCTCCTCCAGGATTTGGTGGATACCACATAATGCCATTGACGGTAAAGATATCGCTATACTTAGGTAAGTTTAATACTCATGAAATAAGAGTAGGTCCGATGAAACTTTTGATGCTCCGTATTTAAAAAGTTGTAAATATGAAAGATATATAATTTTTCATTACAGAAAATGAATGCAATGGACTGAAAGGAAAGCACATGGAGTAAATATAGCACAAAGAGCTTTAATCTAAGGTGCATCCAAACATCTAACCCGCAATAACAATGGCCAAGTAGATCACCACAATATTGATATCCATTGACATATCTATGATAATTGCAGATCCTTTTTCAATTCCAGTCAAAGCTTTACTTATGCTTTTTTGTTTGAATCATGAATTTTATTAAACATTAACATTCATTTTTTAAAATTAATTCTATTAGATGCATTGTGGAACATACAGTGAAAGAAAAAATCAAAAAAAATAAATACTTGTTGCTTCAAAAGTGATAGAAACAGTTGAAAATTTTCAATTTAATATTGCATGTCAAAAAAATCATAAATTCAGTCTGCACGATTACGCAGTGAAAATTTCAATAACGAACTAATTTAACCCACAAATTTGTACTCAAAACAAAGCATGAAAAAAAGAGGAGAAACTGAATTAAAACAACAAACATACCTGAAGATAAATTCCTTTGGAGGAAGAATTAGAGCTAAGAAAGTTGAATTGTTCTTTGAAATTTAAAGATAAAAGATAGAGAAGGGAGGTAGAAAGCACTTGCTTATGTGGAAATGATTTTGGTGTGGAGAGGATCGGTAAAAATCATCCATACGTAATGAGTATTTTGCCTCAATAATATGCTTATTTACAGATGTGCCCTTGGTCATCCAAGGACTCTCTTTTCTATATAGTAGTAATATATAAGAGTACCGATTAGCTAATAAATACATATACAAATACTTCTCGTCTTTATCTTTTTTTGAATCATATTCAGAAGATTTTCAATATCAGAATTTGAAATTTTACTTGATTCTTCATTTTTTTATTTTTTTTCTCAGATCTCTGTATTTTTGGAGATGAAGGTTTCTTCAATCCTTTTTGTTTCATTATTTCGGTCATCTTCTTTGGATCATTATGATGCTTCAACCTCACCTCTTCGACGCTCACTCATATCTTCGATTATTCTGCCACTAGAGCAAACCTCCACAATCATATAATAAAAAAATCTCAAAAATAAACAAAAAAGTCGCAAGAACAATTATGAACAAAAAAATACAAAATATATAAAATTTGGAGAAGAGATAATATACAATAACTGTAAAACTAATATTTACCTTATTATTTTGAGAAGCACGATCTTTATCTATTAAGATGAAAAAATATGAGAAAAAGAAAAAATTAAAATGAAAATATGAAGAATAGACTCTATTTGAAAAAAAATTAAAAAGATAAAACAAAATTAAAAAAAAAAGAATAAGTGTTAGAGCGAAAATATGAGAGGGTTCCATCCTTAACCAAATGTCGAGGGTTCGACCCTGAGTATGGAGAAAACTCTGTTGGGAGCGTTGCCACCTTAATGGGCCCTGCAACGCGCTATCCGAATTAGTCGGGGCTCCAATGCGGATACCAAACACCCGATGGGAAACAAAAAAAAACGCATGTATTGAGTGATCCCATAAAAAAAAAACTATTTTTACTATAAAATATAATTTTATAAAAGTATTACTTTTTATCATTATCTATAATATATTAAAAGTGTGAAGACCCTTGGAAAAAGTGATTTGAACTTTTTATCCTTCATTAAAAATCTCCGCAATAGATAAAATTGTCTTTTTGACTTATTTTCTCAAATTATTAATTAATTATATTTATAATATTTTTAATAATATTGAGTCCTAAAATATATGGAAAGAACTTAAAGGACTCCTAAAATATATGGTATTTCAAAGAGAAAAATATGGTAAAAACTATTAGAAAAATCAGTATCAAGTCTACAATAAAAATATAATTAGAGCACTTTTATTTGAATAAGAATTTATTAGTTGAATTCCTAATGTTAAGGACATTACCGTGCATGAAAATTTACTCTATATAAAGTGCTTTCTTGCTCAATCAAAACTCAAGTCTTTGTTTTCCTAACACACGAAAAAAATAGTCCTTTTAGTAGACCATATAAGTATATGTTCTTCTTCTTCTCTTCCTCACGTAACCAATAATACAATGCCAGTTTCAAGTCTATTATCAAGTCTATCAGAGATTTTTTTTCTTTTTCAAGTCTGTCAACGAAAATTGATTCGTCGAGATTAACTCTATCATATGCGATATTTCTCTAATTGTATGTCTTCAACAGTGTATTCGAAATTGATTATCGATATTTTTATGAGATATGAAAGAATTTATAAGTTGGTAAAAGTCAAAATTAAATGTATGTCATTGTATTAGAGGAGCATGACCCGCGTCAGTACGGGCCCAATATTAAGATATTTATTTATCTTTTCAATCTTGATATATTTAAATAAAAAATTTTAATAAAAGGATTGCATATGTTTTTTAGGATTCATCCGGAATCTAGCATGAGTTCAACATATGTTATTTTAATATGTATTTAGATAATTTTAGTTGTTAACTATTGTAATTTATAATATTTTTTGTGTAATTTTTAAATTAATATACGTTACTTTTCTTGTCCAAATATTTGTGGCATTGATAGTCAATTATATTTTAAAAATAATTTAAATTTTTAATTACTGTGATTTATAATACTTTTCTTCTATTCCAATTTCAGTGATATTAATATAATTTCAAGAGTCGACCAAATATTTTATATCTTTAAAAATTTTTAAGTTGTTAATTATTGTGATTTCTAGTATTTTTCATGTAATTTTTTTGAAATATATAACATATTAAATTGTTTTTAGATATTTTAAGTTGTTAACTATTGTAATTTATAATACTTTTTATGTAATTTTTTAATAATATATGCTACTCTCCTTGTCTAGAGTTTTGTGTCGACGATAGTCAATTATATTTTTCAAATAATTTAAATTTTTGATCATTGTGATTTATAATATTTTTTATATTTCAACTTATGTGGCACAATGCTTAAATGACCATAATAATTTATTCGGGGTGATATAATAAAATGTAGTTATTAGTATTTATTATTTATTATTTTTATTATGTGTATGTGTTGATTCAAGAAGAATTTGAAAATATTTAGAAATGTGTTGAATGTTACAAATGTTAATAATTCATTTGGTGCTTCTTGATTTCTCTACATTTATCTCTTGTGTGTTTTTACTCTTTTGCCTTTTGAGTATATGTAGTAATTTTTTTTTAAAAAAAATATCATGAAAATTTTATTCATAGTATATATATATATAGTAAAATCATGGATTCAATATTATTAATTTTTCAATATATAAGTGACTTATAATAAATAATTGTGGGTGATACATTAAAATCACGATTGAAGCAGCAGAAATCAGTCAATTTTTAAATTTTTTTTGCTAATTATTGTTATTTACAGTACTTTTTATTTCATTTTCAAATAATATATGTTGCTTTATATCTTTTTCTGTCCCGTCTCAATTTATGTGGCATTAATATAATTTTGATAGTCAATCAAATATTTTATGTTGACATATCATTTTGTTATTCTTATTTTTCTAATACATAAATGACTTATAATAAGGAGTGATATAGTAAAATCATCGTTCGAAAGATGAAAATTTAATTCCAAACATTAAGAGTTAATTTCGCATTTTATGTCTATTTTATTTTTATTAAATATTATTTATTTTCTTAATACCTAGATGGCTCATAATAATTAATTAAGAGCGATTGATTATGTTATTACTATAAAAATTAATATAATTTTATCATATCCAATTGTAATATCGACAATTCACCGAAATAGTATATTAATTAAATACGGGATGCTATATTTGTATATGAAAAATATGATATTATTAAACATTATTGGCTAGTGCATTATATTTATCTTTCACAATAATAAAATTTTACTATATATTTTTCTTTATTTCTTTTTAACTTGATACATATTGACCCAACACAAATTCTAAGAAAATATTCATTAGAAATTTATTTTATTAAATTAAATTTATTAATTTTGTACTTTAAAAATTTAAAGTTAAGTTTAAATATTAGAATTTCTATATAAGAAAAAAATAATTTTAAAATTTAAATTTACTAAAATAAATAAATAAATAAAAAGATTAATTTTCTATATAAAAGTTAATTAAAATAATAAAATTGATTTACTTTAAATATTTAGTTGTAATTAATTAAGACAATTTTTTATCTTGTCATGATTTATGTTGCACCGATAAAATTTTGAGAGTTGAATAGAACTTTTATCTATTTTTTAAAAAAGTATCTTAACTTGTTTATTATTGTAATTTATGATAATTTTTACATAATTATCAAAAATATATTTACTCCTTGTGTCCCAATTTATGTGGCTTCGACACAATTTTGAGAATCAACTAAAATTTTTATTTATCTTTTAAATATTTTAAGTTGTTAATTATTTTGATTTGCAGTACTTTTTATTTATCTCAAATTATGTGGCATTGCTAAAATAATGAGAGTCAATAAAATTTTTATATGTCTTTTAAATATTTTAAGTTATTAATTATTGTGCTTCGTGATAACAAATTAGTTTTGAACATGATAGCCAATTAAATAAATAAAATATTTTTACTTCCAATATGTAGTTATAGTTAATTAATATAAATTAATAGAATATATTAAATATTTAAACCATTATGATGAAACAATGAAATTATTATATATTGGGGCATGGTATATAATTAAGTGGGAGTGAAGAAATTTTTTGGTAATTTCATGAGAGGTGGTCCAAACCACCTCTTCTATATAATAGAAATATATTTTTTCATTAATATTTTAGTTTATAGTTTATCTTATTGGCTATAAGTGCTTATTTTTCTGAGGATTTCTGTATGACGTAATTTCTTTATTTATTTATCTAACTAAATATGATCAATAATATTCATTTTTTTTAAATAAATCTCTTTTTTTATTTTCATAACTTAGATGCATTATTTAATAATATATATTTATATTTTAATCATATACTCATTCAATAGGTACTTTATGGTAAGAATTATTAAGAAAATAAATAAAGAAGGAGTTTTAAAAAAATTAAAGAAACCTAAAATACATGGTGCGAAGAGTTTTAAAAATTTTGAGTCTTAGACAGTATTCCTAGAAGCATTTTCTTAATGAAGTCTTATTTTAAGATTATTTTTTTAATTGAGCAGTATAAAGAAAAATATTAATTGATTTTTCTTTCATATATTTTAGTAGATCTATATATTTTAGGACCCACAACCTATTATAAAAGTCAAAGTTGGGATAGATTTATGTATGACCAATCAACCTTTTCTTTTCTTAGTTTTATTGTAGTTAAAAAACAAACAAACATTCCCATTCAAATTTTAGAGTGTATTATTTTAATAAAACTTCATTATCTTATGGAAAATTTTCAAAATTTATCTAGCTAAGATCACCTTTTACCATTTTCTAGATTGAGAACTTTTCATTTAATTTAAATAGATTATTTAATCTATTTATTAGTTTTTTTATTAATTATCTATTTATTGAAGTAGATACACGCGCAAAGCACGTACACCAAACTAGTTATTATTATTATTATTATTAATTTTGGTATATTTGGATAAACTTTTTAAACATTGTGATGTGAGGCCGTTATTATATATCTATCTAGTTTCTTCTAGGGTTTGTTAGTCTTGTCGGTAGAAGCTCTTCCTCCGTTTCTGTCTTGTGGTCATGCATGGGTGGTTTTCTAAATGAAATGGGATTTCACACCGTAGATGAAGCTTTCGAAAATTGCCTAGGCCGTCGACAGGGTATCATCAAAGCCCTCATAAAAGGTTAGTTATACTATGCTTATTTTGGTTTTGGGGTTATGCTACATTCTTTCTTTTGCTTGCAGATGTGGATAAATTTCGCCACCAGTTAGTAGTTAGTTATCGTTCTTACCTTGTTTTTCAGAAATCCATTTATCAGAAGTACTGAACAAAAATCCATTTATCAAAACTGACTGCATCTGCATGCATGGATTAATTTCTGGGTGTGAATATTTTTGTTAAACTTTTTAAAATTGATTAACGGGTATTGTGCATTTTCTTGGTTCTGTAGTTTTTTGTGCATGAAAAATACAATTTTTTGGTTGTAGAGTATTCGCTGTCAATTGGCTTCTTACTTGAGTTTAAGCTATAAGGCCTTGAATCCGAGCTCTTTGTTTCTTAATTAATTTCTGGGTTTTGGGGTTGTTTATTTTGTGCGTGGAAAAAAATAATTTATTCTTGAGATACCTATGGCGCGTCTGGGCTAGCTTAACTCTATCCATCAAGGATAGAACAGATGCGAAGACATCACCAAGGGTGTGTTTGTCACTGGTGGTGGGAATTGAATCAACTCAACTTCATTGAACCACTAGGCCACGTCTGGGGTGCAATGTTTTATTCTGCTTTCCCTGAACTAAGATGAAAGTGTTTTTCTGATTGTAATTAGTTGTTGTTCACTCTCTCTTTATTATATTATTGAAAACATTGCAGAAGGTGAACTTTGAAATCAGATGGCCTGCTCATGTGACTGAAGCCATTCCACATTCAATGTCATATAAACTTCCTAAAGAAGAAAAGGATAAAAATGCCTGGTTGGCCCAAGTTGCTGCCGATAGTGACAGATAGCTATTCTCTGTTACCTTTTATCTTTGTTCCATTTATGTAAGGTGTTGAATTCTGCCAAGGTCACAGGTGATATTGGATACAAACCAATCAAGGACTTGAAGCGCAAGTGGGAAGGAAAGAAGACAATTGCCAAACAAGTACTCCCAGAGCGAAGTGCTGTGAGAACAAGATCAACGGCTCTTGGAATTCAAACTAGAGCACAAACCCGAAAATCTTCAATCAAGATGACATCTTAGATTTCTATGGTTAGGTTGTTTTTGCTGAAATTTGGGTATGTAACAGATAGTGTAGCAATGTAGCTTAATGTCCGGTTGTTTTGCTTGCCAACTTTTATCGTACCGATGACAATTGGTGCTATTGTCTAGATTTGGCAGAACTATTATGATGTCTAGTTGTTGTTTATGTTCAACTTTGTGTTTATTAACCAATTGGTGCTTATGTACAACAGTGTTCTTGTCTAATTGGTGTTTATTGATATTTAACCATTGGTGTTTGTAATGATTTATCTGCGTAGAGATAATTTTGTTCATAATACACTTGGCGTGGGATGTAATAGCACTTTATGTGCCTGCTATTGGATGTTTCTGACTTTAAGTATAGGCACTTACTATTAGTATAGTGAACTTGTTTCATGAGCCTGTAGTTATATTGCATTATGACATAATTAAGAGTTGTTTGGCTATTGCATTTTATGTGTCTGCAGGCTGCAGCTATTACATTTTGGAAAGGTAAAGGCTAAAAGATTGGTGATGCAATTGTCAGGGAACGATGCTGTTTAGTTTACTCATGCAAATACAGGAATTTTTATGTTATATTTTGCTAATCTATAACGACATTCTACTTGATACGCGAAAGACGAGAAATACGAAACGACTCCAAAATAGTCCGCAAATCTTAAGGATCCGAGGACTTTTTTGGAGACCGCTCTTGGATTCACTACAACAAAAAGAATACAAGAATACAAGGGTGCCTTTGACACCAAAACAGTAGCAACACAACAAGAACAAGATGAACAATAGACAAATTTTGGATTCCGCATTAACAACACAAACACACGGTTATAATATCAACACTACTACACGATTACAAAGAAACAAAAAGGATAGATAGTTAGACAAATTGAAGGTATAATCTTAACAACCCAAAAACCTATTCCACTCTTGGACCTTTAACATCATACACAACAAATACCTAACTCTTACGTTGTCATAAGAGTGACCCCGATCTCCCAAGCATCCAACGTTTCCAAGATTGAATCCAATACAAGTGATTCCACACTCAAGTTGATTTCCCTAGTTACAATTTCGGCCATGGAAGAGCCATTACCATAAGAGAGATGTTCCTAAGTGTTACTCTTTCATATTCAACAAAACTAAGACTAAAAACCCTAAGAGGTTCTACATATAGTGTATTACAAAATAGAATACAAAATGACCACAATACCCCTCAAGGGTGAGGTGCCTATCAAGTGTAACTTCGGGGCTGTTTTTAGTACATTTAGGCCGTCTTTTACACTTCACTTGTGCACTTCCTTGGACGGATTGTTTTTAGTGCATTTAGGCCCTCTTTTACACTTCACTTGTGCACTTCCTTGGACGGATTCAATATGCACTCATTCTCGTCCATCCTTGTGGTCGTACTCGTATCATCCTCCCCTTCTTGAAAAGGATTCGACCTCGAATCCGTACCTTGAAAATCAAAAGAAGACAAACAAGCACATATCCTCATGCCATGAGAGGTTAGAGTTAGAAAAAATAACACATCAACATGCAATGTCGAGGCGGGAAAAATTTGAAGTATAGCCATGAGTCCTTTTTTTTAATCATGAAAAGATTAGTACAATTCCTACAAAGGAAGTGGCTTGGACAAGCATCAAGATAAAAGGAAAATAGGTCGAGAGTCATCCTTTCCCACCCAAAGATGGTACTAGGATCAAATGGAAAAATTAGACAAGGGCCTAAGCCGAGGCTAGCCCTTCCTTCCCCTAGAATGTCACTCGCACATTCACATACAAAAATATTTTCGTACACATGATCTCTATGAACAAAACTAATTATAATGTTTTTACCACACAAGATGTTCAAAGAGACATGCGCATTATCAAGATCAATTCTATAGACACCATCACTAACTCGAGAATTTTTAAGCACTCCATTTACATGCTCAAGTAGTGAACTACATTTAAGAGTAAATTTATCATCATGCACACCAAGAGTACTACTAAGAGTACTCATTTCCGAGACTACATATTCCTTGCCCATAGAGTACTCTCATCTTCCAAGAAGAGATTTTCATCTTTAGGAGGAATGTTTTCACACCATAGTGGGTTAGCATATCGGGTATAGCCTCCAAGGCAAGCTATACTATCATTTTCACCACTAGGTCCATTAGGAGTGTTTATATCATCTCCAAACAAGACATTAAACCTAAAGAGATCATGATCTATCTCACGGACAGATTTGGAACTAGCAATTGCTTCACTCTCTATAAGTTCACTATCAAGTACCAAAGATGTTTCAATATCCTCTTTACCTTGGTGTGGGTCGGGGCAGCCCACCTCTTCCTTCGAGAAGCTCTCTGCACAAGGTGTTTGGAAAAGGAAAGTTGGATTTTGTGGGATAAGTTTAGGTAACAATTGGCATAGCCTTTCCACGTACCATTTTATTTCTTCAATATCGTCATTGATGCGATCAAACGTGACATCAAGATTAGTGGCACCCATGGTACCTAAAGCAAAGGACAATAACAAACAACAAAATAAACTTGTTAGTTCAAAATTCCTCACCACACTCTCACTCTCGGTTTTATTTCACACTTGATTTCACAAGTGTTGAAAGCCGGCTTGTACTTCGCGAGTGATTGAGGTCGAGTCTACTCTTGCCCGGAATAAATTTTTGTTTGAGTTGACTCAAAGAAAATTTATTTACGGACTTGAACCAACAAGATACAACGAATTCACAAAAGAGAAAAGCACACAAAGAACGTTAACACGAACAAACGGACACAAAATTAATTTACAATCTAGTAGAAGTTTACTATCTTATCAATTAGCATTCGGACCAATCAAACGAAACTACGGAACAATAAAAAGAAACTAAGAAAATCTCAAATTTTAGACAAAATTGTTGCGTGAACAGTAATAATGATGACATGGCAGCACATAATTGGTTGCGATTTCTAACAATTTTTGTTGTCCAATTTCAAGTCTTGGTCAATTTACAATTTAGGAATTGATGGAATTTATTTTAAGGATGGAAATTCAAACAAGTCTTAGAGCCTTTTCAAATTCAAGTTTTCAAGACTATGACTTTCTTGTATTTTTCCTTATAACATGGACCCTTGTTTTATGGAAAGTTGTTGGAAAGTGGTTGAGATGTGATTGACTATTTAATGAGTGATGGTAAGTCTTTCAAAAACACCCTTGTATTTCTGGAATTTTCAGATTTCAATTTTTTTTTAAGTGAGCTAGCCCAAGATTTGATCTTGTAGGAACAAGATCAAGCCATGCTCTGATACCAAATGATACGCGAAAGACAAGAGAAACACAAAACAATTCCAAAATAGTCTGTAAATCTTAAGGATCCGAGGACATTTTTGGAGACCTCTCTCGGATTCACTACAACAACAAGAATACAAGAATACAAGGGTGTTTTTGACACCAAAATAGTAGCAACACAACAAGAACAAGATGAAAAATAAATAAATTTTGAATTCCACATTAACAACACAAACACACGGTTACAATATCAACACTACTACACGATTACAAAGAAATAAAAAGATAGATAGTTAGACAAATTGAAGGTATAATCTTAACAACCCAAAAGCCTATTCTACTCTTGGACCTTTAACATTACACACAACAAATACCTAACTTTTACGTTGGCACAAGAGTGACCCCGATCTCCCAAGCATCCAACGTTTCCAAGATTGAATCCAACACGAGTGATTCCACACTCAAGTTGATTTCCCTAGTTACAATTTCGGCCATGGAAGGGCCATTCTCACAAGAGAGATGTTCCTAAGTGTTATTCTTTCATATTCAACAAAAACTAAGACTAAAAACCCTAAGAGGTTCTACACATAGTGTATTACAAAATAGAATACAAAATGACCACAATACCCCTCAAGGGTGAGGTGCCCATCAAGTGTAACTTAGGGGCTGTTTTTAATGCTTTTAGGCCCTCTTTTACACTTCACTTGTGCACTTCCTTGGATGGATTCAATACGCACTCATTCTCGTCCATCCTCGTGGTCGTACTCGTATCACTACTCATAACAACACTAACATTTATTATTGCGGCATATTCTTTCTAAAATTTATCTTTCACCATAATCAAATATTATGTAATAATATTTTGTAAAAAATTTATTGCATTCAAAATAAAATAAAAAAAGGACACTCACTGACCATTTTTAAAACATATGATCAACATTTGACATTTTGCCAAAGAATAGTCAGTCGGCCAAACTAATGCCAATCAATGGCCATTGGGTCATTCGGCCATATTGATCATTTTCAGTCTATTTTAATTTGGGCCAAACTAATGCCAATCAATGGCCATTGGGTCATTCGGCCATATTGATCATTTTCAGCCTATTTTAATTTGGGCCATTCGGCCATTTTTTGAAAATGTTTTAGTTTTTTTTCTTCTTTTGGCTACACATTTTTTAACTAAAAAATTTTTTATTTTGTTTAAAAATAATAATGAAATATAATTGTTCTATAGAATTTGTACCTATACCATATAAGATGTATGTACAAAAATTATATAGGGTGTATATAGAAATTTTATCATTGTTGTTTAAAAGATGTATCGATATAAAATATGTATAAAAATTGGCTGGAATGTGTAAAGAAAATGTATAAAATACGTATTTAAATAATTGTAGCAACCAAAGATTGTTAAAAATGCATATATAAATTTTATAATTGTTATATAGATGTGCATAGAAGCTGTATAATTGTTGTATCAAATCTGTATAGAAATTGTATAATTATTATATTAAATGTGTATAGAAATTATACAATTATTGTATAATTGTTATACATATATTGTATAAAATATGTATATATGTAGGACGCTTATAGAAGTTTTATAATTATTGTATAAAATATGTAGAAGACATATATAGATATTGTATAACTGCACGTGCCTCGCACGTGTAATTTTTTATTATTTAAAATTAGATGATTTTGTCTATCGCAAAGGTTTTTAATAAAGTGCAAAAAGTTTAAATCACTTCTCAAAAATCATTTACACCTTAATATAATAATGTAAACATAACATATATTTTATTAAAAGCACATATATATTTTACCATCAGAAGCTTCAATAAATTTAATTTTATAAAATCACTTTGATATTATAAAAGAAAATATTCAAAAATTAATAAATCAACTATGTTAATAACACGATAGTTAGTGCATAACATATTATGTACAAAATCAATTACTCCTTCAATCCTTTGAGGTTGTTGCTTTACGTTGAGAATATTTATCTCTGAAATCAACAATAAATACTTTTATATTAAATATATACAATGTAAAATTTAAATCAAGTAAAGTCATCAAGAAATAATTATCTAGAGTAAAAAATAGAAGAGAAAAGTAAAAAAAACTTAAGGAGTGACCTATTATGGAGAGTAAATCTCATAACATTTGCAAAGTGATTGAAATAAAGTTTTTAATTATGTTACACAGTTTAAATAAATATACAAGGTAAAAGTTTTACAAAAAAAAATAAGTCATTCCAGTTCTTATTGGAATCTAATTTTATTAGTAATATAGAAGATTATTAATTCTAGTACCTCCTTGCTATTGTTCGCAATACACCTACCATATCTCCCTACGTTTCTCTTCCAATATTTTTTTTTCAAATATAAGGAAAAGAAATCCACCAAATTAATTTCCTTAATTTTTTTTTATCATATACTAAGGAATTTTTATTTTATCAGAATTTTTATTAATTGTCATTCATTCTGATGACTTCTAATAAGGTGAAGTTTGCTATAATTAGTAATTAATTTTTAAATTCTTAAATATTAAAAAAAAGGTAAAAAGGCAATTTTATCTAAATATTTTTAAGACCCTTCACACTTTTAATATATACTAGTTTAGCTGCACGTACCTCACACGTGTAACTTTTGATTATTTAAAATTAAACGATTTTATCTATCACAAAGGTTTTTAATGAATTACAAAAAGCTTAAAACAAATATTTTATCGTAAGCACATATATACATGAGAAAAATAATTACGTTGTTAGATTCGAACATACGAGAATATCAAACCTAGAAATCAAAATTTACAAATAAAACAGATGTAATAATGCATGGTGTGTTAAATTTAAAATCACTCTCTAAGCTAAAGAAAAAATAATAAGCCACGACAACCAATAGAAAAGGAAAAACAACTCAAAAGAGAGAGAGAGAGAGAGAGAATAACATACTAACCTAGCGGATGACAATTACAATGGTTGAAGAAAACCCAAAATACAAGCGTGGGACGGGACAATATATATTAATATAAAAATATGTTGAAAATTAAACCTAGTCCTAATTTAAGAAAAAAAACTTACTATATTTTAAAGTCCTAATCCATTACCATATTTTAAAATCCTAACCCATATATTCTAGGATTCAAAATTATATATATAATTAAATAATAATTGGATAAAAAAAAAGTGTAAAGATGATTTTGTCTATTGTAAAGTATTTTAATAAAGGGCAAAAAATTCAAATCACTTTTCTAAGGGCCTTCACACTTTTAATATATTATAGATATAGATTATAGATATAGATATAGATTATAGATTATAGATATAGATATAGATTATAAATTTTATATATATCTATAATCAACTAAGAACTTTTCTAGATAAAGGAATTTCCAATTAATGCTAAATATTAGAACATTAATTGTACTATCACTTAAAAAATCTAACTTAAACCTCAGATGTTCTCTTTTACTAACTTAAATCTCTGATTCAGTGTTTCATGGTTAAATTGGATTTTAAGATCTGACTAAAAATTTCGCTAGCATGTCATATCACTAGAATCAACATAAAATGCACTATGTGAAGAAAACAAGCAAACAACATATATTTGAACACAAAGGGAAAAAAGGGGCACTCTATTTAATTGAAATAAAAGATAGAAGGTTCGAACATAAACGACAAAGGGACAAAATAAGAAAAATCCTGAACTACAACCCTGAAATACTTCGGAAAACAGAAAAGAAAATAAAACAAACTACCAAACCTCTTCCTAGTAGGGATTGCTCAGCCTGACAACTTAGCCACTGATTTGCCTATCAACATGACTGGAGTTTCCCTCACTGTCAATGTTCTGCATCATAATTGATTTATCTTGAATCATCTTTTCTATTTCTCTTTTCAAAGAACGACAATCTTCAATACTGTGACCCTGAACATCAGAATGATATGCATATCGTACATTAGCATCAAAACTTCTTGAATACGGGACAGGAGTATACCCAAGAAGAGGAGTGATCATGCCCTACTGTACCAATCTCTAGAATAAACTTGCATACGACTCTCCAATTGGTGTGAAGCTATCCCTCGACTTCTACCTCATTTCATTGTTTGGCTTGGACCAAAAATCTGGCCTACAAGGGCTTTGGTATGTTTGTGGAGTTTGAGGATGACTTTGAAGAGTTGGTACACTCCATTGTGGGTAAGAAGGGAATTGACCATAGGGTTGTACATTGTATATTGGATATCGAGGTGGGGGAATAGAGTATAATGGATTTTGGAAAAGATTCTGTGGAGCTTGGAAGCATAAAGCTGATCACTAGAAATATTCAATACAGGGTCACTTGTAGAGTGAGGAATCACAACCGTTGGATTGACATTAAAAGTAGGATCTTCAGACGAGGGTGGCTCCGCAAAAGTATGAACAACAGGTGGAGCCGAGTATGTGGTAGTTTTGTGTTGAGGAGTGAGGAAATAAATATTGGAAGTATTTGGATATTGCTGCCCCATAGTAGATCCTGATACATGTGGCGTGCCAACAAAAATACAAAACTGGATATGTGACACTAGAGGCAAGCTAAAAAGATATTTCAGATTATCAGCGGAAAATAGAGGAGGTGGCAACCCATTAGCCCTAGTTCGATGCATTTCTATCATTTGGTGCCTTAATTTTTGAATCTCTTCATTAACTCCTAAATTTTCATCGCCCGAACTCCCTATCTGATCAGTGACAACAAACTCGGTATCCTTGTTGGCTATAAATTTCTCCGTCACTTGGTGCAATATGGAGGACCAACCAAAATGTCACAAACCAACCACCTTAAACTAATTGAACAAGAGGCAACAAATGTGTTAGAGTTCAATATTTTTTTCTTCGAAACCTTTTTTTTTCTTTTTGAAAAGGTCACCGAACCCAAGAAGGGAGCCTACGTATCTCACTCTCGAAAGAGGAGAATCAGGTGTGCGTAGTTCGTGAAGTCTTGCCAAAATGACCAATTAAACTCTTTTTCCTTTCTTTTTTCTTTTTCTTGAAACTTTAAAAATAAAAGGAAATAACAAATTATCAAAAGAATTGACGAAAATCCTTTTGCATTTTTCAAGTTTAAACTCCCTATACAAAATGAAACCAATGATTACCAAAGAAAAATATTTTTGGATTTTCGGTTTTGAATTTCATATGAAAATGAAACTTGAACATATTAAAGAAAAAATCTTTTTTGTAGTTTTCTTTTAAAGATGTATATGAAACATCTACTCTAATAAAGAGTGATTTTTTTTTTTTTTGAATTTTTCAAATAAGATCTCCAAACCAACAATAGGCTGCCTACATATCTCACTCCTAAGAGAGGAGAATCAGAGGTGCGTAGTTCATCCAGATTGGACAATTAAGGATTAATACGAACTAAGACTTAACTTGAGAGACATGATTATAGACGGACGATGAGAAATAAAATCTTTTTGGGTTTTCAATTGGACACTTCACGCAAAACTGAAACCAACAACTATGAAATAGAAAAAAATCTTTTTGGCATTTTCGCTATATGAAATGTACAAAACTTCTACCATTTTTCATTTTCTTTTATAAAAACTGCTAAATTTTTATTTTTTTTTGAAAATTTAAAATTTTGAATGCATGCTAAAGGAGACAAAGTGAGAAATCTTTTTGATGTTTTGATTTTTGAACAAATGAGTGCAGAAAATAAAGAAATCTTTTTGAATTTTTGAATTGTGAAAAACAAAAGCCATAAAGAACACTAAAAGCTATGAAACTTTTTTCTTTTAAACGGTTTCTTGTCTACATACTTTACTTTTAACACATGTTTTTCCCAAATTAGTACGTCAAATGACCACGTTACCTTCAAAGATGCAACATTTAGCACGTAGGGATGCTTTAGAGGCGAGTCTCCTACAAAGGGCTAAGTGGTCCTCGCTAGGTCTTCAATATGATGCACATAAGCATGACCTAAAGGCTGACCTACGTTGGGATTCACTAACAAGGCTGTTCGGGGGAGCATATGGTCGATAGTGGCTGTTTTGCTTTCCACCTACTCCATAACACCGATGACTCTCCCCCTAAAATAAGGGTGACTCAACAAGAGGTCGTGTACAACACGTGTACGACGAACTTGTTTAAGAAATAATGACTCAAATTATGCACATGATGCAGATACAAAGCGGTAATACATAAGATAAAAACTGTAAACAAAGAGGACATAGGCACTCAACAGTTATAATACAATAACACAAAACAACACAAACAAAATGTCCATACACCTACAGTGCCAAACTATGCCGATACAACTCCAAAATAAGCTCGAATTCTGAAAAATCCCCAGCAGAGTCGCCAAAGCTGTCACACTCCCCTTTTAACTCCAAAAAGATTCATTTTAAGTTTGAAAGGATTTTTATTATTAGGTGACAAAAGATGAACATTTATTTTGAAAAAGGATTATTTACATTTTTGTTCAGAATCGTCACTTGGCATAATCCGGTGTACCAAGTCACCTTTGAAAAAACCTTTTCAAAATGATTTGACTCTTTAAACTGATTTGCGAACAGAAATTCCGGCTAAGGAATTCTGTTAAACGAGAGAAAGGTGTTAGGCACCCCTCAATCCCGTGGTTCAACCACGGTCGCTTGATGGAGTATATCGGCTAATTTGACACTATAAAATGTATAAACCACACAAAACACACGAAACAAGCAAATAAACAAATCAAACAAAATTCAAAACTAAAATAATGTCCAGTCCGAATTATACAGTCCCAAGGATAGAAAAATATGAAAATATATATCCTATTCTAGACTAATCCTAAACTATGCTCCAATGCTTACCCGATGCCTCGGGCCTTCATCACGAATGTTTTTTACCAACATAATACGTCAGGGCATTCCCCGATGAATAAATACAATGAGTCTCGGGGCATTTCCCAGCTAAATGAATATATTTTCCAAATGCGAGAAAGAAAAACAATTTCACAAACACTCATTTAAACATTCAACGCATTCAATCAA
>NC_061111.1:42408749-42437652 GCF_002878395.1 Capsicum annuum
AAATTCAGGTTCTATATTCATCTCTAATGCAATTTCCTTAGCTGCAAACATAGCAGTTGTAAATCCTTCTTCTCTATACTTTTTGAAAAAAGAAACAAGACCTCTTAATTGATCTATGGCAACATCAATATGCATATCTTTTGATTGTAAACTTTTGCTAATTGAATTAACAGCAAATAGTACATCATACCTAATAAAAATTTAAAATTTTCAAGCTCATAAGTTGCTAAGCAATTAGCCTCACTTTTAGTTTTGGGATCATCACTAACTTCTACTAATTTCAATAAAGCATCTCTTATTTATGGAGTTTGAAATCTTATTGCTTTAATACTTTCAACACGACTTTCCCAATGTGTTTGTGACAATGTTTTAAGAATTAAGCCGGATACACTATCTTTTAAAAATTTTCATCGCTTAGTAGAAGAAGAAAATAGTGAATATATGCGTTGTACCACTCCAAAGAATGATATAGCTTTTGTACAAGAATTAGCCATATCGCATATTACTAAATTTAGATTATGACAACCACATGATGTATAAAATGATCTAGGATTTATATCAAGAAATCTTTTTTGCATTCCTTGATGTTTTCCCTTCATATTAGATCCGTTATCATATCCTTGTCCTCTTAAGTTATCAACATCAAGTCCAATACATTTTATTTCATCTAAAATAACTAGACCTTTTCCACTTGTATCATCCACTTTAAGAATTCTAAAAAATATTCGATAACTTTTATTGGAGTTGTTGAAATATCCACACTCCTTAATATAAAAAATATTTGCTCTTGATCACTTGTATCCGGGGTACAATCGAGTATGATAGAGAAATACTTTGTTTCTCTAATTTTTTCAATAATTTTACCATTCATTTCACTTGTCAACAATTTTATTAATTCATTTTGTATATTATGCCCAAGATAATGGTTATGAATTTCATTATTTTTGATTCTACGAATATGTTCTGCATGATTGGATCAAATTCTGTAATCATTTCAAGAAGACTTAAGAAGTTTCCATTATTTTCTTGATAAATCTTTTCGTTCTTTCCCCTAAATTTTACATTATTTTTTCCAAGAGTTTTTATAACATAAATAATTCGTGACAATACATTTTTCCAATGTTCTCTATCTCTATTAATTTGGTCTTGCACATTTTTATCAATTGTTTTATTATTGCACAATTGAACTTCTAAATCAATCCATAAACTCATATTGATTATCTGTTGATTGGTCGTTTCATGAGTTCTAAGTTTAGTAGTAAGATTTTTCCAATCTCTACCACCCTCACTAGCTAATTTATTATTCTTAACATTAAAAGTAGTGTTAAATAACTTGCAACAAAAACAAAATACTTTATTCAAATCTTTGAAATAAACTAACCATCTTCTTTCATGTCTTTATCCATTAGCCAATTTTTGAAAATAATATGTAGTAAAAAAATGTCTTGAAGATTCATCCTTTGAAAAATCTATGCCGGTAATTCTAATTGATCCCCATTCTACTAATAGATCTCTTAACTTATTATCAACATTATTCCATTGACTAGGATCATAAATGTTTTTAAGAATACAGTTATTCGATTCATTTATAAGTTCTTGATCTTCTTAAGAATCAACAATTGATTTTTCACTAATTTCTTTTTTTTTCTTCTTCTATTTGAATTATTTCATCATCTAACTCAACTAAGTTAGTGACTTGGTCATCTAAAGAACATTCTCCTAAATTATTTGGTCTAATTTTGATATTATTTGTCAAAAATTTATTAAGAGCTCCTTCTTGAGATTTTATCAAATTATCTACTTTCCTTTTTCTTTTAAGTTTTGAATAGACGGACTCATACTTTCTAGTTGACATTTTAAAATTCTAACAAATATTCTAAACACTATCTACAATATCAATTAAAAAAATAAATATAAGAAACAAAAGTAATAGTAGAAAAAGAATAATATTACCCGATTTTTTGGATGCTCTCTTCAAATTAAATTAGCAAAATCTTTAACTTTTGAATTGTTCAACTCAAAACTCTTGAATTTAAGAAGGAGAAAAAAAAACATTAAGTATCAAGAATAGAGAGAATCAGTTATCAGAGAATGAGAGAATAGAGAGAATGTGAGTAAGAAGTGAAAATTGGGAAAAAGGATACTAAAAAATTGTCTTAAAAAGCAAAAGTTGACCATTCATGATTCACCAACCGTTGGACTAGTCTGTCACCAACTTTCTCTTCCAAAAAATTTGCTTTATTTTACAAAAAATAATTATATAGGTAATTTTTTTTTTTAAAAAACTAGTTTAAATATTATAAGAAAATTGGCCCCCCTAAATTTGGGGGCCTAAGGCAAAAGTCTTTTTTTTTTTATACTGTTCAGCCGCCCTTGAATTCAATGAATTTGTGTACCAATATTGCTGCTTGCCATTTAATAACCATCTCAATTTCAATAATGTTGGGGTAATAGGACATTCAAAAAGAAAAAAAAGTGTGTTACACAACTTTGATCATAGATTGTGAGTACTTATATTTTTTTATGTTTCCTTTTTATTATAATTCATTTTCTTAATGAGTATAATTATTCTGGATTCAAATTTGTCACATGTGCTCATTTAATTAGTCGTTGTAAATTGTCAGGAAGTAATTAGGAGTAGTCGGACATTCAAAAAGAAAAAAGCTGTTGCACAACTTAGTTCATAGATTCTGAGTACTTAATTTTTTTGATGTTTTTTTTCTATCACAATTCATTTTCTTAATGAGCATAATTATTTTGGATTTAAATTGCCACATGTGCTCATTTAATTAGTCATTGTAAATTGTAAAATGATAGGAAGTAATTTAGTATTCAGACATCCAAAAAGAAAAAATGTGTTGCACAACTGAGTAGTCAGACATCCAAAAAGAAAAAGTGTGTTACACAATTTAGGTCTAGATTGTGAGTAAATCTTTTTGATGTTCCCTTTTTATCACAATTCATTTTCTTAATGAGTATGATTATTTTAGATTCAAATTGCCACATGTGCTCATTTAATTAGTCATTGTTAATTGATAGGAAGTAATTCAGGAATAGACGGATATCCAAAAAGAAAAAATGTGTTGCACAACCTAGGTCATATATTGCGAGTACTTAATTTTTTTGATGTTCCTTTTTTATCGCAATTCATTTTCTTAATGAGTATGATTATTTTTGGATTCAAAATGTCACATGTGCTCATTTAATTTGTCATTTTTTCATATTATATCTTGTTATCAGAAAAGTGTCTAATAGGTAACCTATTTATTAGTGTAAGTGTTTAGTAGTAACAAGTTCAAGTTTGAGCATCAAAGTGAATCTAGTGGACAGTTTTAGAAGGCTATCTACGTATTAAGCCTATGTTTAACCTGTCTCGATTTATATGAAACGGTTCCTTTTAATACATTTAAGAAAGAATGACATTTTATTCATATTAAATTAAAAATAATTGAACTTTAATATTCCCATTATATTTTTAACAAGTAAATTAATAATCTATAAATGTCTATAACCTGTTTCAAACTAAATTATTTTTTTCTTAAATTTCATGCCGAACTAATCTTAAGTTTTAACGAAGTAGGAGTGATATAGAACAACACTTTTCTTTTAAATTTGTTGTTGTTGGAAAAACAGTGATTTTAATCCTTGCGCGTTTCTTGCATAGTCGAACAGTAATGCAAAAAAAACTATTACTCTCTCCGTCTCATTTGTCGCCTTTTGATAAGATACATAGTTTAAGAAATTAGTGATGATTTTGTAAAGTTTATAAAATTGTTCCTCTTAAAATTTATTTTTTAATTGTTTTTTTCTTATTAAGTGGGACCCAGCAAGGATAAAATGAGAATGTTGCCATTAAATAATTATTAAATAAGGAAAGATAACATTCTTTTTGAGATGGACAAAAAAAGAAATTACGATACATAAAATGAAACTGAGAGCGTATTAGTTAGGCACTATTAACACTATTTTAAAAATAGCAGAGGCAGATACATTGATCAAGCAGAAATTAGTGGAGAGGATTAATATGTATAGCAGTTCAAAGAAAGCACGGATGTCGATTCAGTGTTAATTTCGGGTACAAAACAGTATATTTCAATACGAATTTCAATAATTATTTAGGGCGGACCTATGTTGGATTTTGGGGTGCTTCGACACCCATTAAACTCGATACGGAATATATATAATTACATAAAAAATATACAAAATAAGGTATAAAATATATAAAAGCACCACTGTAGATACGTAAAATTTATTGGATCAAATTCATATAAAATTTGAATTTGATCCATATTTTATTGGGTCAAAAATTATTTTGGGCTTAAAAAAATAATAAACCCATTTTATTCCTCATCAAGGTCTATGTCACTTTGAAGCCCAAATTAATCAAGTGACGTGGCATCCCAGTCAAATCCAAGACCAATGAGACGTCGCCACATGTACAAAAGATGTGGAAATCTCATTCAAACTCAACAACCAGTCAAAAGGCGTCAAGTATCAAAGTGACATATTTCGGCCAACCACAAGCAACTAGGTCTACCCCTACAACTATAAATAGGGAGTAACATAACATTCTAAAAGGAGGGAGATGGGGAAAAGAGGACTTTGACAAGCATTGACAATGTCTGCATTGACTATCAAGTTCTTGCAAGGAGCAATCAACGGTGTTCTTCCCGGAGATTATTCCAAAGCGACAAAACACTTTTCGACATTCCTGACGATTGAAATACGTCTCTAGGAGGCCAATCATCCAACGATTCGAGAAACAAGCTACTGAAGGCCCTCAGATCATTTCTAAGTTTAGGAGAGAAGAATCAAGAGAACAACATAATTGTACTCGCAAGATTCATTTAAATAAAATTATTCTTTTTATTTATTTTATTTTTGCTTGCAGTTAATTTTCAGCACTAACGAAAATTTGTTGCGAACAACCACTATAACAAAAAATTGATTGGGTGCATTGATACTTAGGTTGATCTTAAGGTTTTTCATTAGAAGGGCGCCTTTGATTCGAACCTTGTTGAAGTGATTTTTTTTTATTTTCTTATTTGTAAGCACTATTTCAAAAACTATAATAAAGTTCCAACAACTTCAAGACAAGTTCAAATGAATAATCAAGATGAAATGTTTATCGACTTTAAGATGTAAACATGAAGCAGAAAAGTTTAGAATCAATTCCATCAACTTCATGGTGTGTCCTTGAAGAATTTATTTCAATCAAGTAACCGTCAAGTCCACCGACTTCACGGTGATGATCAAACAGGAGTTTTTAGAAGAAGAAGAAGATTGTTTTTCAACTCAAAATCATACTTTTACCTCACTGAAGCTAAAAAGAAAAACTTTCGGCGTCGTCAAGGATAAAATCAGATCATTCCAAGTCACTTTCTTATCAAGCAGTAAGGAATTAATGCACCAAATGGTTCAACATCAATCATGTCGACCTTTCTGGTCTGACATCAAGACCATTTGCATAAACCTGCACAAAAAAAATGAAGATGGAACACATCTACAGTGTCGACCGAATGAAGCTTCTCAATTTTATGCGATTGATGCCAACTACGTGAAACTTCAATTTGGTCATGATGCTTCGATGTAGCATGATCAATATTGAGAGAAACACATCAGTTTAGTTCAACATGGCTGATATCGATGCCGATTAGCATGAAATTTGATTTTTAACCATTGATTTTCTATGCCGAGATGCAAGACGTTTTCTATGCCAAGATTTAAGGAAATAGGCACAAATTTTCTTGCCAAGGATAGAAAAGAGTTGCTCCGAGTGTCCTTTTTCAAGCCGTGAGAGGGAATATTGCTCGCCAAATCCTCGAGAAAATAGGTGAAGCACCTAGTTGTTGCTCATTGAAAACTGCGACTCGAAAAATGATGCTTCAAGTGGTTCCTGACCAATCATCTGGACAATATTTGTATATGCTTGGTGTGATATCGGCACTACTTACATTTTTTCATGAACCTACGAAAGAAAAAAAAAAGCAAAGAGGAGTGATCACGAACATGCTATCTGGAGTCATGGCATGACAGCTTATAACGTCAACTTCAAAAATTGATTCTCATCAATAAAGAAGGAGTTTGACATTGATTTTTGGATATGACGCAACAATACAAGTCTAGTCTCTTCAGAACTAAGTCGTTCAACATTTGGACATTCCCACAGTCAGATATAATTTTACTCTGCTAGTGTTTGAAGTTGAAAATCAGGAAAGACTCTCCATATACTTCTTCGGTCAATGTTGCGAGGAGGTAGTATACTTTGCGTGACGTCCACCAATGCTGCCAAAAAGGTTGAGGTGCACCAGCAGTGTTTTTCAAATACATGGTCACAAAGAGGCCAAAGAATGTCTTTGCAAAGGCTACATATTCCAAAACATTGTGGTTGATGTGATTTCACAACATCTCCTTATATAGAGGCTCCTATGAAGAATTTTTAGTTTGTATACAAGGAATATTGTGGTGAAATTAGAAAATGAGATTCTCTGGAAATTTCAAATTGTCAATCAGTTGAAAAATTACCATATTGAGGAGATTTCTTTGGAGGTGACTTTAATTCTCTTTTGAAATCAAAAGGAAAGTTAATATTTTTTTTTCTTTGGTACATGAAACCAAAAGGAAAGTTGATATTTTTCTTTGGTACATGAAATCAAAAAGAAAGTTAATATTTTCTATGATACAAAAAATTAAGTCAACTTTTTTACTTCATACGTGCAATATGTCAAGTGAGGGGATTGTGTTGATCCTTGTAATTCAAATACATTTAGAGGGTCGCATTGTTGTGCAAGTAAAATCTACTTAAATAAATAATAAGGTGGTGATTTCTCATGTTCATACTTATCTAAGAAGAGTAAAAAAAAAAATTAAGTTGGTTATTTTTTAGTACTCTTGAAATAATATCAAGTTTGTACTCGATTGTGGACGAAAAATAAGGATCAGCACAAATGAAATCGTTGGTTGCTTTGACAAAGTCTTTCACGACATGAAAGTTCATTGAGGAAACTTTAGTCTCGCCGCCAAGTTTCGGCAAGCCTACACATCGACCAATCTTGAAGTGGAGGCATTTGTAGACACGCAAAATTTATTGGATCAAATTCATATAAAATTTGAATTTGATCCATATTTTATTCGGTCTAAAATTATTTTGGGCTTAAAAAAATAATAAGCCTATTTTAATCCTCATCAAGGTCCATCTCACTTTGAAGCCCAAACTCATTAAGTGACGTGTCATCATAGTCAAATCCAAGACCAATGAGCCGCCACATGTACAAAAGATGTGGAAATCTTATTCAAATTCAACAACCAGTCAAAAGGCGTCAAGTGTCAAAGTGACATATTTCGACCAATCACAAAAAACTAGGCCTACCTCCTACAACTATAAATAGGGGGTAGCATAACATTCTAAAAGGAGGGAGATGGGGGAAAAGAGGACTTTGACAAGCATTGACAACGTCTTCTTTGACTATCAAGTTCTGGCCAGGTGCAATCAACGGAGTTCTTCCCGAAGATTATTCCAAAGCGACAAAACACTTTCCGACATTTCCGAGGATTGAAATACGTCTCTAGGAGTCCAATCATCCAACGATTCGAGAAACACGCTACTGAAGGCCCTCAAATAATTTCTAAGTTTAGGAGAGAAGAATCAAGAGAACAACAAAATTGTACTCACAAGATTCATTTAAATAAAATTATTCTTTTTATTTATTTTATTTTTGCTTGCAGTTAATTTTTAGCACCAACGAAAATTTGTTGCGAACAACCACTATAACAAAAAGTTGATTGAGTGCATTGGTACTTAGGTTGATCTTAAGGTTCTTCATTAGAAGGGTGCCTTTGATTCGAACCTTGTTGAAGTGATTTTTTTTATTTTTTTAACTTTTAAATTTTGTAAGCACTATTTCAAAAACTATAATAAAGTTCCAGCAACGTCAAAGACAAGTTCAAAGGAATAATCAAAATGAAATATTTATCAACTTTAAGAAATAAAGATGAAGCAGAAAAGTTTAGAATCAAGTCCATCGACTTCATGGTGTGTCCTTGAAGAATTTATTTCCATCAAGTAACTGTCAAGTCCACCAACTTCACGGTGATGATCACACAAGAGTTTTTAGAAGAAGAAGAAGATTGTTTTTCAACTCAAATTCATACCTTTATCTGAGGAAAAGTTCAGGTATTTATAGCTCTTAAGTGTCCCTCCGAAAAGGAAAAATAATGGTTCACGAAAGAGACAACTTTTGGAAGTCATGTCACCTGTATCCGGTCCGCACCGGACCTGCACAAACTTGTGATCGCAGGTGACTGTTAGCACATTCCAGTGGCTTTAGCGCCAGACCTGCGTCAGGCTAAGCTAAACCTGTGCCAGTTCTGCGCCCGACCTGCGCACGCAGGCCATTATTTAGCCGAAACAGAATGTCTTTTAAGAGAAAGTTTCTTTCTTCCATCAATATAAGAGAACGTTACTTTAGAAAGTTCAGTTCAGTTTGTTAACAAAAAAAAAAAAAGAAAACTATTTTGAAAACAGTGATCTAATTCAAAGTTGAATTAGTCGAACACTATTAATTAGGCACGAGAAATACAAAAAAACTTACCAAAGAAATGGAATAGAATAATAACTCAAAAAAAATATATATTTTTTTAAAAAAATATTGTTCTTTGATTGGTTATCTTGGGCGAGTGGGGATGGGGGTTTGTGTGTGGTGGTAAATTTAACAAAAGAAAAAACGAGGAACATATTTAGCATGCAATTCTTTCCTGTTACTAAACATGAACCCGTACATTTTCAATTCCAACTTCCTACTCAAACAAGCAATGTGTTGTGTTTGGTATAAGAGATAAGGAATAATTAATTGTAAGATTTATTTTGAAATGATTTTTTCTCATATTTGATTAGAATAAAATAAATATAATAATTTATCTGTTAATTAATTATCCTAAATTTATAATAGTATTATTTTTATCCCAAACCTTGAGGGTTATAAAATAATTTGCTTCCCAACCAAACAACCCCTTAGTATTCAATTCAATTTCGAAAAGGTTACGTTGAACCATTACTACTATGTCCAAAGTGCTTTGATTATTTGACTTGCTTAATAAAAGGGGTAGAAATACGAAACAAACATGTTGCAGGAAAGTTAATACCACGGAGGTTGTTAAAGTAATCGATGGTAATACCACGGATTCGATGCATGCATTGTCTTTCACGTGAGCCTACGAGTAGTACACTCCATGGGCCCGGGTTCGGGGAATTATGGTCCCGCCATAAGGGTGTATTGTACGCTGCCTTTATCTTGCATTTCTGCCGGAAGTTGTTTTCAAGGTTTGAACCGGAGAAACAACATATTAACTAAAAAACGTAATTTAGAAGGAGGCCAAAAAAGGCTACTAAAAGTTAATAGAAAATATAAAGTTTATTATAACGACTTATTAAGTGCAGTAAATTGGGAGATACAAGGTTGTGAGAGAGACTTAGAAAATAGTACTTCAGCCATAAAGTGGCTTAGAGAACACATTAACAGAAAAGCTTATCAGTTAGGATAATAAATGCCAATTAGATATATTGAGTTTATACGAGAAATTCAAAGTCAATATTACAGAGAATTTATATATAAACATCAACTTGTAAAAATCCGAAAATAATTTGTAGAAAGATTAGAGCTGTTAAATAAAGAAATAAGAAATATAGAAATCGATATTTTAAATTTTAAAGAAACAGACGAAATAGTTTCCATAGCATCAAATTATTATAAAAAAGCTTTAATTAGCGACCAATCTAGGCTAATAGAACATATACAGGAAATAGATTTGGATATAACCTATACAAACAGTAGATTAAAATATCAAACTAAGCTAAGCAAAAAATATCTTAACTTAAACCACTTAGGATAAACAAGATAGCTTCATTAAAACATCTCGATTACCTAGATCTCAGATTCCAACCTGAAAAGAAATACAGAATATTAAAAAATAATTCTACCATAAGGTGTAATTTTAATCAAGGAGAACATATTTTACATTCGGAAGATAAACAATATAATACAATAATAGACTTTCTAATAAATTTAAGCGAAAAAATTCAGAAAAAAGATAATAGTATAATAAGAACTCTAGACCACATAGAAGTTACTCAGAATAAATATAAAAAGACACTAGATAAGATAGAACAAAATTTAGATTATCTTAAGTCTCAAGAAGTAGAAATCGACAGAAAAATCCAGTATTTAAACCATAAGTTTAATTTGAAAAAAATACCTACAAAATTTGAAATCGAAAAACCAATAGCAACTATAATAGAAAAACCTAAAGAATTGGAATTAAAAACAACTCAACTAATATCTAAGCTTGTAGAACAGGTAGAAAACATAACAACGGAAATCAAAGACTTACAAGAAATAACAAAAAGATTAGAAGAAATATCACTTTCATGAGCGAAGAAGATATAAATTACAATAAAGCACTAGAAAAATAAAAAAATTATCATAGTGACCCTGAAGGACTATCTAGGCATATACCTTCAAGTCAAACAGATAAAATCCTACTAAAACAAAATAACACTATAATAGAATTACTATTAGATTTACACAAAAAGATAGACATCTTAATAAAAGGCAAAGAAACTCAAAAACCTCTCCACAAAGAGCCAAAGTTACCCGAACTACACAAGAAAATAGACATCTTAATAAATAAAGAAACCCAACCAAAAAATAACCTAGAAATAGACGAACTAGTTAACCAATTAAAAAGAATTGAATTAACTCCTAAACAAGAACGAAAAAACATAATACGAAAACCACAAAAATGGACTTTCTATCAAATAGACGGAGAGCCATCGAAAATAATACAGGACAAGGAGAAGAAAGACAAAGAATAAGTTTTTCAGAAAATAGAATAGGAAATAATAATATATTAGCAAGAATATGCAGACGACAACCTAATGCAGAACAGAATCAAGAACTCAACGAAATAATAGATGTAGACAAAGACCTACAAATTTTTCAACAACATCAATTAAAATTACTAAATCCTAAGACACTATATAATGCAGGATATTTTTCGACAGATAACCAGTTATATAGACATTATAGAGAAGAACAAATATCTGCCATAGGAGAAGACTTTAAAATATTAGATTTAGTAAATGCTCACTCTCTAAAACATCTAAAAAATAGAATGGTATTAATGCATATGGGTTTAATAGTTATAGGAATAAAAGGATTAACTAGAAAAAATTTAGGATCCAAAGTATTGATAACCATATATGATGATAGATGGTCAGACATTAAAAAATCAATAATAGGATTAACTGAAGTAGATATGACTAATAATGGAGGAATATTTTACATAAGTCCAGACTTCCTAATGAATTTAAAAGAATTTGGACAAAATATTAAAATAGGAATTCAGACTAAGGGATACGAAGAAATGAATAGCGGAAATAATTTACTAATGTGCATAGGTTTTATTGGAAAATTAACTTTAAGCAGTAATACGAAATTTAAATTAAAAGTAAATGATGTAGTGGAAATAATGGGAAATAAAGGCATAAGTTTAATAAAACCAATAAAAATAGATCCCGAAATATACGCAGGTTTAGAATGGAATTTAAATAAATTTACTAAATCAAAATTTTTTACACCAGACTCTCATCTATTATATACTACGAGTAAGGGAGAAACTTCGGTAAGGTTTACGGATTACAACTACACAGCCAAAAGAAATTTAGACGACGATGAAACAGAAAGTAATATAGAAACAGAAAGCGAGTTTATGAATATAGAAGTCCTCCAAGAGGGATATGAAGTAGACATGGCCATAGAAAAGGCTGAAACTTTAGCGGAAGAATATAAAAATATAACTTTTAAATGTAAAGGATGTCGAAAAGACGACATGCAAATTGAAGAATGTATAAAACATTTCAAAAACTGTTTAGAAAGAAATGATAATTTCGGATATAGAAATAACAAAACTAGCTTTGAAAGAAAAGATGAAGACACATTTTCTATATTAAGTTCTACTATCAGTTATAAAGAACTAGCAGAATTAGAACCAACTAGCTCCTCAAGTGCTAGCCCCTTCCAACAGACAAACCCTAATCCTCAACCAATAGACTATAGTACAGGTAATGTACCTAGAAGACCAGCAATTAGGATAAATCCCGATACAGAACTTAGGGGCGATCATATAAAACCAGCAGGAAAGAGAATGCCGATAGAGGAACCAATTAAACTACAAGAAGGCGGTAGTAAAGGTAAAATTCTAAATATAGCAGCACATGATCCCCAAATGTGGGATACAGTAATAGACTTATGGAAAGGAATAGTAGCTGCAGATTACTTAAGACATTATACAGAAACAGATACAGAAACAATATATAAATATTTAGAAACATTTCTAGGAGAATCTGCAAAGGCTACGTGGAAAAGTTTTAAGACAAATTGCCCATATGACTTCCAGGTTCTATTAAGTATGGGGCCAAATCCCTATAATTTTACAAATAAAATGCATATGTTATTAACAGGAAAAGATCCAAATAGTGGATTATTAGCTCTACAAAAAGAAGCGTTAATAAAACTAGAACAATTAAGCATTTCACATTGGGTATATATAAAGAAATTCCTACAAGACTACTTCTATTATTGTACTGTCAGTGGAAATACATTTAATGAAGAATTAGGTAAAAAATTGTTTAATAAATTACCAGGAGCCTTAGGAAGAGAAATAGAAGATAGATGGTATAAGAGAGATGGGGTAGTTGCTAACCCAAATTTAAAATGGACAATAGGACATAGAACACAACATATAATGGATATATTAACAGAAAAATGTACAAACATACAAATACAAAAACAATTGAAAAGAAATGAAATGAATTTCTGTAAATCTGTTATATACACAACTCAAAATTATGATCAGAAACAACATAAAAAGTATAAGAAAAGAAATAATCAGAAACCATATAGTAGAAAACAATACTTCTTAAGAAAGTCAAAGGCTAAAAAACCTTGGTTAAATAGAGATCGACATGTTAGAAAATATAGAAACGACAGAAATTATAAAAATAAACTAGAATGTTATACGTGTGGCAGTATAGACCATCTAGCCAACGTATGTCCTAAGAGAAATAATAATAGAACTAGAAATTCTCAATTAATAGAAGATTTCCAAGAAACTTTATTAAACGTCGATGAATATATGTCCGATACAGAAAGTATATACTCAATAATAAGTATTGACATAAATGATAAAGATAATCAAAAATCCGACTCTTCTGAATCAGACGAGGATAACCTAGTTAATGAGCTAGGTCAAGAAATGGAAGATTTAGACTTAAGCAACCTAATGATTAATAATTTAATGAATGTTAATCAAGAATGTATACATGAATTTCAAAGAAATAAGGGTTTAGATAGTAATCGATGTCGTATATGTAATTGGTACACAAGTAAAGACAACAGAGCTAAATGTAAAAAATGTTACCTAGAGGCATGTATAAATTGTATAGAAAACACTTTAAAAATAAAGGTAGAATCAGAAATAAATAATGGACAAAAATATACGACCAATCAAATCCTAAACCTCAGGGTCTCTACTCTAGAAACCCACTTAAATGATCTGGAACAAAGACTAAATATTCTAGAAAAAGGAAAAACAAAAATCACCTTAGAAGAAACGGATACCCAAGAAGCAGTACATTTAGAGAAATTAGAAGCAGAACTTATGAATTTAGAAGATACTAATACTAATCTAATATGCAATGAAGATAAAGAATTCTCTACTATTAAAGTTTTAGTAAAAATCAAAATAAAAGATGTCGAAATAGAAACTCTAGCATTAGTAGATCCCGGATGTACTAGCTGTTTAATGAATAAAGAAATAGTACCAGAACACTTATTAAAAATACTTGAAAAACCTATAATGGCTACTCAAATGGATGGATCACACAATATCTATAATTATTATATAGAGAAAGCTCAACTAAGCTTTTTAAATACATGCAATCAATTCTATAACCCAGTTTACAATGTTAATAAAATACTAGCACGAGATTTAAATATAGGATCAGATTTTGTTATAGGATTAAGATTTTGTATACAGAATCAAGGAGGATGTCTCTTGACAAGAGATGGAATAATGCTCTTTAAAAATTTAACTTATACACCAGTACAAACAGTAACATTGCCAACAGTATATAGAACATTAAACACAAATAAAACTAGACTGCTTCCAGAACCGTGTTGCGACAGTTGCCAAAACACTCAATGTCAAAACAGCAACCTGTCAAAAGAAAACAAAAATATAAAAGAAAACCTAGAAGAAGTTAGAAACTATACTCTGCTTAATACGGAAGGACAAGAATGCCTAACAGATATCGAAAAAGACTATACCCTAATAAGCATAGAAACTCAGTTTTATAATTTTAGAAAAGGAATAAATAAAATAGGAATAATAAACAGTCCAAAAGATTTAGAAAATATAATCTCTATATTAGACGAAATGGAGATAATAGGAGAAAGACCGTTAGCCCATTGGGAAGCCAATGAGATAATGTGTAAATTAGATATAATTAATTTAGAATATACAATAAAAACGGCACCTATAGAAGCAAATAATGAAGATACTAAAGAATTCGATACACAAATAAAAGAACTCTTACAACTAGGAGTAATAAGAAGATCTACCTCTAAACATAGATCAGCTGCTTTTATGATAAGAAATCATAGTGAACAAGTAAGAGGTAAAGCTCGTATGGTAATTAATTACAAAAGATTAAATGGTAATACTAGAACAGATGCTTACAAACTACCAGATAAAAGTGAGTTAATCAATAGAATTCAAAATAAAAAGGTTTATAGTAAATTTGACTGTAAGTCAGGCTACTGGCAAGTCAAAATGCATCCAGATAGCATAGAATGGACAACATTCACATGTCCAAGCGGACATTTTGAATGGTTAGTTATGCCGTTTGGATTAAAAACAGCTCCGCCCATTTTTTAACGAAAAATGGATAACATATTTGGAGAATATAAACATTTTATCTTAGTATACGTAGATGATATTTTAGTATTTAGTCAAACCATGCAAGAACATTTAGGACACTTACAAGTAATTTTTAGACTATTTGTTAAACATGGTATAATAATAAGTAAAAAGAAGATGGAGTTATGCAAAACTTATATTAATTTTCTAGGAATAACTCTAGGAAATGGAAAAGTAAAACTACAACCACACATAGCAAAAAAGGTACTAGACATGCCAGATAAATTAGAAACAACAAAAGATTTACAAAAATTCTTAGGATTAGTAAATTATGCACGAACTTTTATTCAAGATTTAGGAAAAATAGCAGGACCTTTATATGCAAAAACAGGTAGCAAAGGACAAAAACATTTTAATATAGAAGATATTAAATTAGTTCAAAAAATAAAAGAAAAAATCAACAATATCCCGGACCAAAAAATTCCATTAGAATCAGACTACTTAATTATTCAAACAGATGGAAGTGACTTAGGATGGGGAGCTATTTTAAAAGCAAGACCTAATAAATATAGTAATAAAAGTGAAGAACAAATATGTGGATATCAAAGTGGCGCGTATAAAGAAAAAGGAAACATGAGCGCTATAGACTTAGAAGTATTAGCTATCATATATGGTCTAAACGCTTTCAAACTGTACATACTAAATAAAGAAGAAATTTTAGTCAGAACAGATTGTGAAGCTATAGTTAAATTTCATCAAAAAATAAATGACAAAACTAGTAGCAGAAGAAGATGGCTAAATTTTACAGATACTATATCCGTTTACAAGAATATAGTATTCGAACATATAAAAGGAAAAGAGAACGAATTAGCTGACCAGTTAAGTAGACTACAACTAGGAATAAATAAATAAGTTTTTAATTTTACTCATTTGTTTTCAGCATGAGACCAACAGGACAACCTCCTGCAGACAAAGGCAAAGGTGTAGCTTCGTCCTCAGAGGCTTACCAACAGACTATGTTAGGTAACTTAAATTTTAGACCATTAGAATCTCTCGAGACAATGGAAAGAATTCATTTCGGCCCATTTAATTTAATCGCATACCCCGAGAGCAATATATCTTTTAGAATAAGACCAGACTACGTTTTAGACAGACCTCAAAGATGTTTAATAGATAACCTCTGGATTTCTTACAATAGACAAAATCGAAATCATTTCATGGCATCTATGAATGCTTTATGTCATTACATGGCCGAAAAAAGTAGGCCTCGTTTTAAATACTATGTAGTAATTCATGGAAAAACTAATGGCATTTTCCAAACATGGTTAGAAGTATTAGACTCTATACAAGGTTTCAAAGCCCCTCTTTTTAAAGGTTTTAATGATTTCACAGAAGCCACTAATCATGCTAGGAGATATTTAGGGTCAAATTATTACATATCTCCTTCTCTTAGACAAAATTCAGACCAGATACCCCAGTACAACTTGCAAAAGAAAACTGGAAAGATTATTTTTTGTAACCATTGTTCTTCTATGACGAAAAACTTCAAAATGCTAAATGCCCAAAAGGAGTCACTCCTCATGGAAAACACTAGATTGATTAAACACATACAAATGTTAGAAATAAAACTCAGACAGCAGACTCCAGTAAGTAAAACTGATGCACAAACTCAGACCCCAACTCAGAGTTCTCCATCTCCTCAAAAAATGGATGAGAAGGGTGTGCATTTCTCAATAAATGCTCAGAAATCCACTGTACCGGATGTTGGTACAGCTAGTCCGATTCAAACGGTGATCGGTAAAGACAAATCAAATCCGTTCATGGCTGTCACTTTGCCAAAAAGTGAAGATGAAGGCTGCTCTTCATCAAAAGCTAAAATAAGATCTAAGACTTCAAAAAAGACTTTAATATCCAAGAGAAAAAGTGAGACGATAGAGACAATAATTAAACAGACTCTAGACGGATTTTTTAGTAACCAAACGCAAGACAAATATATGGATGGACTACCAGACGAACAGCCGGATAGCACTGTACCAGAAATAAATAATACAGATAATAATTCTGCAAGATCAAATGAAGAAGATAGCATAGCACAATTCCAGGATGCTCAGGATCCATATGAAAACGACGACTCAGGCATGAGCTTCGACTCCATAGCCCTGCACAACTTGGATACGTAAAAATACTCTACAGTTGTAAAGATACTCTACAGTTGTCATAATTTTGTATTATTAGCTAGTATGGTCAAGTGGGGATGCCCACTTTATGTCTTGTAAAAGTCAGAGTCAGTCTGAGTGCTTCCTTTATCACTACTTTCTAAAAAGAAAGAAAAACTGTTGAAGCACGCGTCAAAATAAGTGTGAAAGAAAATTAATAACGCATGTGACGATGGGGCCCAAAGCGTACCCGACTTGCATTATTAAAGTTTTCTTTCTTATTCCTTATCTAAAAGTGTCGGCCAATTATGTTGCGGCCATGTAGTAGCTTTAGAACCACTCCTTTATGTACATTTTTCCTATAAAAGGAGCACATCTTATAGTAGAAAGGCAGAGAGAGAAAAATCAACCAACCTAAAAACTCGCCTGAAATGTTTAAACCTTTCCTCCCAAAAAACTTGTCTAACCCAGTCGTTCTTGTATAAACTTTGTAACATCGTGGTTTAAATAAAAGCTTCAAGTTTTCTATTCGATCTTTAGGGGGTTCCCGAAAGGGAAACCTCTCTCCTAGTTACTTCATGTAAGTTCTTATTTCCATATTTTCCCCACAAAAATATTTATGTTCATGTTCTTATATATGTTTTAAATAGTTTTTTTTTTTTTTTGCATAACCATGTAAATTAAACTGTCTATAACCTTCTTACCCTTAGTATATGGTTAGCCTCTTAATTTCTTAATATCAACGATGGATTAACCTGTAAATTCCTAGGAATTCTGGCTTTTTTTAGTCCAAAAGGTCTGCACAATAGACAAAGGACGATTGTTAGCTGCCAGATAAAAATTTTTCGGGGTGTGGTTAAAGAAGTACGATGTTAAGAACATAGATTAAGAGGAAGAGATGAACAGGGTTAAAAAAAAAAAAAAAAAAAATCTCTGGGGAAAATAAGAATGAAAACATGAAGAAACAGTAGGAAAGAGGGAGTACTGAGTAGGTTTTTACAAACTGATATATTATTAGTCACTAAAAAATTGAAATTTACCATTGGTTGTATCAAAACGGTTCTTTAGCATTAGTTTGTTTTTGAACTACTTTATTTAATTGAAATATTTTACTTTATTGAAATATCCGACTATTTTGAAATATTTTACTTTATTGAAATATCCGACTATTTTGGTATATATATATATATACTGTTAATAAAAATGTAAGTTAAATAGGTAAATAGGAAACATGCATACCCCCTACTTGAGTGGTAGAATTCTTTTCTATATAAGGTCGTTGAAGCAGAAGCTTTTAATTAGAGCCAACTTTGTGGAGAAGAACTATTCAAAAGAAATGGCTACTAAACCTGGCATTCTCACTGAGTGGCCATGGGCACGACTTGGCAACTTAAAGGTAATCTTTCCAAGTACTATCATTATTTATGGTAAAAATATTGCAGGGGCAAAGGTATGGGTTCAACAGAACCAAATAACTTTGATCCAAGTTTTGTATATTTATTGAGAAATTTGTACATACTATATAAACTTGGATCCAATATGACACTGGTAAAAGTGACTAGCTAGCTTCGGAGACTGTACATGGAGCTGGCATATTGTCAATCTGTTATATATAATGCACTACTTTTTCTTTCTATTTTCAAGCACTGTTTTGTGATGAATCATTAGATTATTACAGCTTGAATTCCGCTAACTTCTTAAAACTCATTTGTTGGGATGATGAAGTACTTGGTATTGGCACCATTTGCGTGTCACAGCATATACACATTCTTCATGAGAAAAGATGAAAGTCATCAGAGGGACTTGTTCTACACACTTGTACTCCCATTTACTCTCTCCAGAATGGTTCATTACCAGCTATGGATATCTCTATCCCGCTACAGGACTGCAAAGGGTAATAGCCGAATTCTTGATAAGAGCATCGAATTTGATCAAGTTGACAGAGAAAACAACTGGTAAGTACCTTCAATTCATTCTTCACCAACTCCATATCAGTAACTGATAAAATACGTAGTTGCGCATGGTGTTTACACCAAACTCATTTTGGTAAATAGGTACTTTTACACTAATCTCTCGTGTAAAATAGATATTTACAATGTCACTAAGGTTGAGTACTTATTGTTTAGTAGGGATGATCAGATCATACTTCTTGGGTTGCTATATTATGTCGGATACCTGATGATTGAACAAGCTCATCACATGCCTATGTGGAGGACTGATGGAATCATACTAACTGCCTTGATTCATATTGGTCCAGTCGAGTTCCTCTATTACTGGCTTCACAGAGCTCTGCATCATCATTTTCTCTACTCTCGTTATCATTCTCATCACCACTCCTCCATTGCTACTGAGCCCATCACTGGTAATTTGCCTTCAAAGTTGTTTTCCATCACTTTGATCAAGTTATTAAGAGTTAGAACGATCAATCCCGGAGAAGATGCATAACAATATTAGGATATGTTATAAATGTTCTTGGAACATATATCTTCTTAGTTACATACGTAAACCAGAAAATGAATAAAAATGCCACTTACTTCCCAGGAAAATATTTTCCAGCATACCAGACACACCCTTAAACTCTTGATACATACAATTGTCATTGTCATACTGTAAGTCACATTCCATTACACTTCCAACTCTTGTCATCATTAAAAAATTTCAGAGAGCTAACATAACTAACAGGGGATAGTGCAATATTACCAATCAATTACCAACTTCCACGGTTTACAACAGTAATTTTTATTTTATTTTTTGCAGCTGTGATTCATCCATTTGGTGAGCTTCTAGCATATTATACGCTCTTCTCCATATCATTATTCACAACATTATTCACTGGGACTGCCTCTATAGCTTCAGTTGGTGCTTATGTTACCTATATTGATTTCATGAACCTCATGGGCCATTGCAACTTTGAGCTAATTCCTAAGTGGATGTTCTCTATATTCCCCCCTCTCAAGTTCTTGATGTATACACCCTCGTGAGTCTTCTTTCCCTGTATTTTAATAAGTTTTTAAGTTTTTTTCTCCGACATTGTAACACACTAATTTATACAACAATGTCTCTAAAAGGAAGTACAGTGATTGAAGTTACGAGAGAGATGCAGCATTGTACTTATGTATAGTCGTTTAGAGACAAGATAGTTTTATCAAATTTGGCTTTTTCGTCAAACTTTATTAGGTACTTAGGGAAGTAAATAGAAACAATGGAAATTATTCTCGTGTAATGTACTTTTCGTATAGTCTATAGATTGGGCAGGTCAGTAATAACATGAAGTTCTGTATTTGTGATTGTTCATTCTTCTGACACTAATATAAACATTTTGATGGCACAGGTACCACTCACTACATCACACCCAATTAAGAACAAACTATTCACTTTTCATGCCAATGTATGACTATATCTATGATACAATGGATAAATCATCAGATACGTTGTTTGAAAAGTCACTCGAGAGAGCAGCTGAAGTGCCTGATGTGGTTCACCTTACACATCTAACAACCTTAGAATCCATCTACCATCTTCGACTAGGGTTTGCATCACTGGCATCGAAGCCTCACACCTCCAAGTGGTATTTATGTTTAATGTGGCCCATCACGCTATGTTCAATAATGCTTACATGGATTTCTGGTCACACATTTGTTGTTGAGAGAAATTTGTTCAAGAATCTCAAATTACAAACTTGGGCTATTCCAAAGTATCGCATACAAGTAATTAAGTTTATATACTAAAAGCTATTGTTAAGTTTTGCAGGTCGGTTGTTAAAGTGATTATTAATTTGTCCTGATTCTTGATTTTGTTGCAGTACTTTATGCAATGGCAAAGAGAGAGTATTAACAATTTGATCGAGGAAGCGTTTATTGAAGCAGATCAGAAAGGCATAAAGGTGTTAAGCCTTGGACTCTTAAATCAGGCAAGTCAAAATATATGTTTAAAAGCCTAATAATATCCATCCTTTATTTGTCTATGAGAAAAATGCATGACCTATTCTTAACTGGTAATATCCTGCAAATTATCGCATAATGGTTTGTAAGCAATCACAACATTATGGACGAAAAGATTGAAAAAGAATTCACCCATCACCCTGTATCAGTGTTGAAGGTTAACTCATACTTATGGTTTATTTCAAATGTATGTTTCCAGGAAGAGCGACTGAATAGGAATGGTGAAATTTTCATAAAGAGGTACCCTCACCTGAAAGTTAAAGTGGTAGATGGAAGTAGCCTCGCTGTTGCTGTGGTCCTCAACTCCATTCCTAAAGGAACTTCCCAAGTTGTCCTTCGAGGTCGCTTGTCCAAAGTTGCTAGCAATATTGCCCTTGCCTTGTGCGAAGGGGGAATTCAGGTATATTTAACTATTAATCTCCAAACATTTTTGGCTTTATGTTCTCTTATTCATTGTAATTTTCTATATACAGGTCGTCATGTTAGATGAAGAAGATAAAAAGAGATTTAAAGCAAAGCTTACCCCCGAGGCTGCAACTAATTTGGTCTGCTCAAAATCTTATAATGTTTCAAAGGTATAAATAAAAAATATATTGAAATACACTGAACTAAATCTTGACAATTTATAACATCTCCTAGCAACATCCACTCCATCCTTTCCTAATCCTAAGTTTTATCATTGTGTTGAGATCTGAACAAATCTGAATTTTAGAAATTCCATATATATATGGAAAAGAATCTTTCCCAGCAAGTTTTGTCTCCGGTCTATAGTCTAAAAAGAGGCTCTCGATTGAAATATTATATTGCAGACATGGCTAGTAGGGGATGAATTGAGTGAAGATGAACAATTGAATGCACCAAAAGGAACATTATTTATTCCTTTTTCACAATTTCCACCAAGAAAAGCTCGCAAGGACTGCTTCTATTTCAATACACCAGCCATGATTGCTCCAAAGCATCTTGAAAATGTAGATTCTTGTGAGGTTAGATAAGATCATTTGTTGTTCTTAATTTCTCTATACTAATTTGACAGTTCATAAAAAATAGAGAAATTCATGAGTGGTCTTTCTTTTTAGAATTGGCTACCAAGAAGAGTGATGAGTGCCTGGAGAATAGCTGGAATTTTGCACGCATTGGAAGGTTGGAATGAGCATGAATGTGGTGACATGATGCTTGATACGGAAAAAGTGTGGAAAGCTAGTCTGGAACATGGTTTTTGCCCATTAACCAATATTTTTGCTGCTTAATCAAAGGGCTAAAATTATATATAGACTGCTCTTTTGATTTATATTATTGAATCTTGGATCTGCGGCGACTTATAAGTTTGTAAAATATTTCCTACAACACTTTGTGCAACAAAACTATTATGTTGCTCAAGGTTGTGCCCTTCTAGAAGTTCTTTCAACAAAATTTACCCGGTAGCAAAAGCCGCCATTAATATAAAGGTTTGAGGTATCTTATTAAGAATTGGCTTAAGAACAACTACTCCATTGAGCTACCCCTGGGCCAAACCTCTCCTTCTCTGCTCCATGCTCCTCAAACTAACCCCCTAAAGACGTTGTGACATTTGGTTAATATGAGAAACTAGCATAGTTTGTTTATGTTCTTGACACAAATTGACACTCAGCTAAAACTGACGAAGTTTCACTTATTATGATTCAACCCCATTCTAGTAATTGTACTAGATCAGTGGTGGCCTGATCACATCGTAATACAACCAGTGGTCCGAAGTATGAGGTCTAATTTGAAGAAAGTTAAGTTACACTATATTCCTCTCTAATCCCCAACCACGAGAAAAGTAAGAGAACGAAATCATTGTAGCATCAGACCTTATTGTTGGTACATTGTAGCAGTTATTTCAATCATTACTGACCATCAAACTAACACAGTTTCAATCGTTATTTCAAATCATTTGTGTTCTGGCAGAAAATCATATATGAAGCCCTGCTAAAACATCAAGCAGCTATCTTAAGTTGACAAGGGGGGCTGCTCAGGTGTTAAACACCCTCCACCTCCAACCTAATGTTGTTGGCTCGAGTCACCAAAGGAGCGAAAAAGGTGGGAGCTCTCAAGGAGGGTTAGTAAAAAAACTATAGAGCACTCAATCTTTCCATCAACTATATAATAAATGCAGCTGTATATGTTCTTCAATTTAATTAAATTCTCGGATGCTGAACAAGTTACTAAAGGAAAATCAAACGTACAAAACACTAAAACGTAAGAGAATTCAGTCGCTCGAGAAAGGCAAATGCAGGACTATTTTACTTAAATCTTAATATTAGTCAATTAATTAGATTACAACATTGATATATGCTCAGAATACATATTGCATTTTAGAAATTGGGATTACTAAAAGAAAGCTCAATTTTCTTGGATGTGAATGGAAGTTTGCACTTATGGACTATACCGTGAAGCAGGCACACTTTATCTCGACATTCAAATTATGAAAAACAAAAATGTGGTGTGGGCCTTTAATTTTAGCTCCATAATAGTTGAAGAGAAATGTGAAAAAGGTAAACATAGGACCAAAAAATGATCATCCTTTTTTGCATCTGCTGAACAGATACGTACATTCTAATAGTCAAGATAGATATTCCAAAGATCAATTACGAAGTACTGGATAACTTGATGGAAACCAATGCCAAAATTTAATGAAAAATATACAAATGCTATGGACGAAATTATATAACACTCAGAAAAATTGGTAGAGGGCTGAAACTTGAGAACACGAAAATACTGAGATAAATTCTCAAGTGAAGTAGCTTGTTCATACCTGTTCCAATAGGTTTTGCCAATATTCTTTTGTTTTCCGATTGTTCATCAAGTGCAATATAATCCTTTTCTTTTTCTGTTTGATCTTATTATTATTATTATTATTTCTAATTGGAATTCTGTTAAATAATCAAGTTCCTTTAGGGTCAAAGATCAAAAACACACATTTAATTTAATTGAAGGTTAGTTTTGCCAAGTCAAATAACAGGGAGATCAAAGTGACAATAATGCAGCCTTGTGGGGAGCTATGATCTATAATATTTGGCAGGATAAAAACTGGAAGTTGTTTAGAAATACCACATAGAAGTAAAGAAAGATCCAAAAGAATATAAGGACTAGACTAGACACGATACAATGCTCTAAGGGAGCACAAAGATTTAGAGAATTAGTTCATAGACTTTGTAGTTAGTCGATGTGTTTGGACTTTTTAGTTAGTCGATGTGTTTGGTCTTGTTGAGGCTTAGCTGACTAGGGGCACTCTTCCTAGAAGGTGGTCCTTTTAGTCCTAAGTGCTCTTTTTGTGTAAAGATTCTTTTGTTGTCCATGGTAATTTCACAGTTATTATCAAAAAAAAAAAAAAAAAGTGACAATAATGCAATAACTCAGAGACTAAAAATGATATTTTTTTCACCCATAGAAGGAATTTTTGCAAAAGATCGGGGACTTTATGTGAATGTGAATACAACAAGTTCAATTAGTTATTTAATACAACTAAGGGAAATTTGAGAAAAAAAAACAAAACTCTTGATTTACTAAAATGGACCAGTAGTCCCTCCCTTCAATAATACATGTTCAATATACTCAAAATAGATATCTAACAATACTTGTCCAGTGTGAAAAGTCAATGAATAATTTACCCATTTCTATCCATTTTACGTTTGGCAGTAAATACTACTATTCATTATCCAATGCATTTTTCATAGCAATAAATTAATTATATTTAAAGAATGATATGGTAAAATTGCATCTATTATTTATTGTTTGCCAAGTCAATAGCAGATAAGTATTGTTGGATAATGGGAGTAAAATAAAACATTAGTTTTGATATAGAGACCAAGTAAAATGATGGAGGGTGAGTACACCCTAAGTATGGAATAGTACTCATATATAACTAGGAGTACTCTTTTAAGTTGTGAAAGTATGGAATAGTACTCATATATAACTAGGAGTACTCTTTTAAGTTGTGAAAGTCTTCTCCATGTGTTAGCTAGTAGCTGAGACAAACACCATCTTAATTCCTATATATCTCTCTGGACACACATGACGTTGATATGATTACGAGCAACAAATCCCAAAAGATAAGCTCTTAAGTAACATTAAAATGAGTCAGTTTTTCATTTTTGAGTCAATTTACTAACCAAATTCTTCATTATTATAAATAAGATCAGTGGAAACCTCATTGATGACTCGCTACAACCTACATAGAGACCAATAATAGTAATAATGATAATGATGATGGAAGAGTACAATCCAAATTAAAATGTTATGTCACATTTAAACATCAGGGCTACAACGTCGACTTTCATAGTCACTCTACTTCATTCTTTTTGATAACCGTAGTGTCTGGGTCAGCTTTCTCGCATCTCAACTAAATCGACGGCATACCTACAACCTTCTACCAAGAATAAATATCGGTTGCTCTGTCCACCACACCAAGGAGATGTGACATTATTTCTATATTGGTTAAAATGAAGGACACATTTCTATACTTTGAAAACAACTACTAACTCTTACTTAGAAGCTTTTATGGATAAAAATATTATGACGTATTTAAGATCACGAGTTTAAAAAAATTTCATTTCATGTTTAAATTTAAGTCAAACTATGTAATGTTGAAATGGAGGGAGTAATAAGAAGAGAAAATGTTAGAGTTGTGACCCGAATTTTGTTGATCCGGCCCAGAAAGTTTCGCGGTGCGACCCATGTTGGTGATTTTCAATGGGGTCTATGGTGGTAGCGTCCTGGACCTTTATGTTTTTGGGCCTAGCATTTATTTGTATGCACATATTATATAAGTGCATTTAGTAGGTTGTTTTGAATATTCAGAAATTATGTCTCTCCACATTGTACTTCGCTCCTTTCATAATGAAATTCCTCTGCCTCTGCCCGTGGTTTTTTCCATAGGGGTTTCCACGTAAATCTGTGTGTTCATGTTTTCTTTCTGCTTATGGTTTGCTTTGTTCTATCCGTATCATAACAAACTGGTATCAGAGCTTGGTCGATTGTTTTCTCAAGGATGACAACCATGAGTATGATATTTCGTTGTTGGATCGCAACACCAGATTTTTGTTATGGCAGGTTAAGATGCGGGTTGTGCTCGCACAGATGGATTTGGACGATGCGCTGTTAGGGTTTGATCACATGCCCTCATCGTGGACAAATGATGATAAACGACGTAAGGATCGAAAGGCTCTATCTCAGATCCACCTTCATTTATCCAATTAGATTTTGTAAGATGTTTTGAAGGAGACCACAACCGTTGAGTTGTGGTTGAAACTGGAATCTTTATGCATGACGAAGAGCCTAACTAGTAAGTTGCATCACAAACAATGACTTTATTCTCATCGCATGTCTGAGGATGTGTCATTGTAGGATCACCTATCTGTCTTTAAGGAAATCGTCTATGATTTAGAGACTTTGGAGGTTAAGTACGATGAGAAAGATTTAGGGTTGATTCTGTTGTGTTCGTTGCCTATATCATACTCGATCTTTAGGGATACAATTTTATATAGTCGTGATACCCTGACCATAGATGAAGTCTATGATGCGTTGTTCTCTAAGGAGAAGATGAAGCATCTTGTGAATGGGTCGGAGACTCAAGCAGATGGTCTCATTGTTCGAGGAAGGAATCGTGAGAGAAATTCTGGGGTGATGATAGAAATAGATCAAAATCCAGAAACAGAAACAAAACCTATAATCACTGCAAGAAGAAGGGCCACATCATATCTGAGTGTTAGAAGTTACAGAATAGAGAGAAAAGAGAAGCTCCAAAATCAAAGGAAAACCAACCAGAGAAGTCCGGTGAAGCCAATTTTGTTGAAGTTGGCGGTAGTGATGGAGAACTCTTGATTGTTTTTTATGGTAACTCCAAGCCCTGTGAGGATTGGATTCTTGATTCAGCCTACACGTTTCACATGTGTCACAATTGGGATTGGATTACAACATATGAAGCAGTCTCTAAAGGTGCTGCATTGATGGAAAATAACACACCTTGAAAGATAGATGGTATTGGAATAATCAGAATTAAGATATTTGATAAGGTTGTGAAGACACTTGGAGATGTGCGGTATGTCCCAGACTTGAAGAGAAATCTTATTTCCTTGAGTACCCTTGATTCAATCGGATATAGGTACACTAGTGAATGTGAAGTCCTAAAGGTTACTAAAGGTGATCTTGTTGTGATGAAAGGACAGAGAAAATCTACAAATTTGTATGTCTTGTGAGGCTCTACGATAGGTGATGCAACTATTTCTACCTCTTCTCTATCAGAAAGTGACGTTGCTAAACTTTGGCATATGCGTTTGGGGCATATGAGTGAAAACAGGATGGATGAACTAAGCAGGAGAGGACTTCTTGATTGGTAGAGTATTACCAAACTGGAGTTTTGTGAGCATTGCATTTTTGGGAAGCAGAAGAGAGTCAGATTCATTAAAGGCATCCACTCAACTAAAGGCACACTTGATTACATTCATTCTAATCTTTGGGGTCCTTCTAGAGGAGGTGCGAATTACTTATTGACTGGTATTGATGAATCTTCCAGAAAAGTTTGGGTGTTCTTCTTGAAGCAAAAGAATGATGTCTTGCCTACTTTCAAGGAGTGGAAGTTTATAATTGAAAAGCAAACAAGGAAGCGGGTAAAACGCCTTTAGACTGATAATGATCTAGAGTTTTGTTCTAATGAATTTAATGCTCTGTGCAAGTCAGAAGAAATTGTGAGGCACTTGACAGTTCGTCACACTCCGCAACAAAATGGTGTGGCTGAATGAATGAATAGGACTATAATGGAGAAGGTGTGTTGTATGCTATCTAATACTGGTTTACCCAAGTCTTTTTGGGCAGAAGTTGCTTCTTAATGCAACTTCAAAATCAATGAACTATATTATTAAGGTGGGGGACTTTTATAATAATCAATTGCTCAGTTCAGGCATTACAAATTCAATTGTAAACCCTAATGTAAAATCATGTGGTGTGATAATTTTTCATTTTCAGAAAATCATATCAGTCATGCTTGACATAAAACTAATTATATAATTAAATTTTGATATGATTCTGATCAAACATTAACATTAAAACCGTTTGTATTATGAGCTTTTCAATAGTTTGAATTTGGAGAATTTACTTGTGAATTCATTGGTTCTTTGTACGTCCATATAAAAATTCAATCGAATATTTTATTTTCTTGTAGAAACAAGTAGTTACGTGCATATTAGAGTTTCCTTAGGATTTGCTTATTATGCATGCGTGAAGGTTTGTTTAGAATTTTATATTGTTAATCAACAAATGATAATAAATTCTCTCCATTAAATAATGGACAAGGCTCATCTCCACTAGATGATCTCTCCAGTTGCTGCAGTACACCATTATTCTTGCGACATCTGTCTCATTTTAAATCTAATGATCAACATTTAGCAGCCCCTTAAATCATGATTAAGCATCCTAATTATCTTTTTGGGAAAAGGTATCATTTCCACCCTAAACTATACCTAAAAAGTCGAAGCCACACCTAAACTATACTAGTGACCTATTACACACCTAAACTATAAAAAAGTGAAACTATTTACACCCTGTCAGGCTACCACCACTTGCATGCGGTGTAGTGTTTTACACGCGCTGCCACGTCAGCAGCACGTCAGTAAAAAGTATCACTTTTTTATAGTTAAGGTGTGTAATAGGCCACTTATATAGTTTAGGTGTGGATTCGACTTTTCGACTATAGTTTGGGGTGGAAACGATGCCTTTTTCCTTAATATTTTTAGCCGTTTTCTTTCGTTATTTAATAGGCTGGATGCGCCTAAAATAAGTGTAACACACGCGCCTTAGAATGAGGGTCGCGGGGAG